>NW_011361871.1:0-202 GCF_000735185.1 Notothenia coriiceps
GGAGGTGATGAGTCCGCCCACCATGCGCTTTGGGTCGGCCTTGGTCAAGCCCTTTTGACCCCCCCAGCCTGGTTCTCGTAAAAGTTGACTTTTTTCGCTCAAATGACACCATGGAGGAATGTAACGGGAGTTGACAGGGGACTCTGCCCGCCTCACGAGTGCCTATTTTCGGACACTTTTTTTCACTTTTCCCCGGTTTTAT
>NW_011361872.1:0-10016 GCF_000735185.1 Notothenia coriiceps
TATAATTACAGAGCCTGTCCATTTATAAATTGAGGAAATCAATGTTAGTCTGTTAAACAAAGTTCGGCCATCTAATAATGTACTATCTATTATTAAAGATCAGAGGAAAAGAACAGAACGACAGAGGTAAATCCAGAATAACAAATAAAGAAGCAAAGAGATTGTAGAGCAGTGAGAAGGAAAAAAGCTTGGTGTGTCAATTCATTACATTGCCAGTATTTTTCGTTGTTGTGAAAAAAAAATCGCCCCCTCGGATTTTTTAACAGCCCCCTCAGTCATTTCATCCTGGAGCCGGGCCTGCTGTGCGGCGTCATCACAAACGGACGTCGCTTCACGTGACGCTCCGGAGGAAAGGACGTCCCATTGCTCTTAAAACTCATTTCCCTGCTTCTCGTGGTTTCCTTGCGTCCCTCCATGCTTCCCTGGAGGGAGGGACAGGGAAACGACGCAAGTGAGGGAACCAAGGATTTCATTTAACCGACCTGAGACGGGGCCATAATATATCTATGATCGTGACAGCGTGTGTCAATCGATTTCCGGGTCAAGTGATCGAGGATAGAGGAGTCGAGGAGGTACATTGGGGCCCAATTCGAAACCGCACCCTACACCGTACTCCTACGCACTTCTACTCCGTTTGCGTGTTCGCGTGGAGGGTTCTCCACTAAATCCCGTTCCAATCAAACAAGTGGGTAATGTGAGTGGGTTATCAAACTCTCTAACAGTCAGTCTACAAAGAAGGAAGCCTCATTCAGCTGTGAGTGTGACTACAGACGGGTTGTGTAGGAGTCGGTTCGGAATTGTGCCTTAGTTTCCGGAAGCAAACGTTAAACCGAGCAGCGTCGGCTTAACTCGACTGTTTCTCGTCAGAGAAACACACATGGTAATTATAGCAAAGTGGAAAACAGAAAACTACACCTTGGACACCGTGCATTCGTTCTGGGGAATCTAGAGGTGAACACATGCTGTGTTACTATCTGAACGTAATGTTTTAAAGGCATGTTGTGTTTTCCCCCCTTCTATTCCAAATCACCAAACTAAGCATTATGCTGACCTGGAATAGTAGCTAGGTAGCTAACATTAGCAAGCAACTGTGGCAAGTCACGTGGTTCTTGTTTATTTTTTATAGAGAACATGTCTGCGGCTAAAGTGAAGATGCGAGGGAAGAAGATGAGGAACCAGCCCTCCAGTGTTCAGTATGTGGAGAGCGGCACACAGAACGGTACTGTGCCTTCTGTTGGATCTACGCTTCTGCTTCTTTGTTGTTTGTGTCATACTATATCTGCCGTATTGATTTCTCTTTATCTCCATGACCTGGTCTCTTGCTGATGCATGATCAGCTTTTCACAGGGTCAACAAATCAGTATCCTGTCAGATAAACAGTCATTTATTCATGTCTCTGCCGAGCTCTGTTTTTTTAACTTAAATATTAATGTCAGCGCTCCTAGGCACTGCTTTTACTGTCTGTGGGGGCAGAGTTGATCTAAATGCAGTAATGCTGTTCTGAGCAACATGCATGGTCTAATAAACTCGTGGCTCTTGGTAAGATGTACTGTGGGCTTCTATGTTGTAACAATAGTTAACCCCAGCGTGACAGTTGGGTGGTTTGAGATACTTAATAATCTAATGTACTAATGTTGCATAAGTATGATAATAACAAAATGAATATTATATGTATAAAAAATAAATTGGTCACTTTTTAAGTTGAAACCAGATTTTGTGTTTTTATCATGCTTTATAAACAAACACATTTTAAACTCCTCAAGCTATAACAAAATAATTGCCTCCAGACAAGTACCCCTAAGTGTCTGGCGGTTGTCTGACATTATTGTTAATCCAGCCTTGGACATATTCAACACTTTACATGGTGGCCTTGAACTGATAAAATAATTATCTTCCCTAAGGTGGCGGTGGTGATGAGGGTCCATCTAGCATCCATCCCTCTACAAAAAGGCAGACAAACACCCACCAACGGGGTGGATGGGTCCGTGGACACCAGAAAGATGGTGGGGGCTACTCTAGGGAAATGCCCAATTACATCACAGGTAAAGACAATGTCCTACTCTCATAATTTATAAACACATTTTACTTTTGTATCCATAACGCTGCTGTTTTGCAACTCTGTTGCTTTCCTGTTGGCCTTTATATAAATATGGTATTAAGTGGAAATAGGGACAATGCAAATTCACTGTCGGATTAATACCATTTTAAAATGTAGTGTCTCCGCCCTTCCCCCTGCTTCCATCATTACTCAGCTGGAGCTTTTGCCAGGGCCAGGGCGGCAGAGGTAAGCACCATGCTTAAAGCCGTAACCAGGACAACGGGCAGCTGCCATGTGTTTGGAGCCCTGCCTAAACACATGAGGAGAAGGGCCATGAGCCACAACACCAAGCGCCTCCCTTGCAGACTAAGAGAGGTGGCTAACAGAATGGTAAAGCAAAAATATTCCCTTTTTTAATCTGCCACATAACATTTTCTGTCTCTTTTTTTCATAGACTATCCATCTCTGAGTACAGTGACATTTCTGTTTCTTTCCTCCTCCAGCGGGAAAGGAGCCTACAGGCCGGCCCCAAGAAGAAGAAGGAACAGGCAAAGAGCAAGAGCCGAAAGGCGCGTCGCCGCCACGGAAATCTGCTGCTGGAGTTCAATCGCCGCCAGAGAAAGAACGTCTGGCTGGAAACGCACATTTGGCACGCCAAGCGCTTCCACATGGTTAAAAAGTGGGGATACTGCCTTGGGAACAAGCCCACCTACAAATGCTACCGCTCTTGTCACAGGGCAATGAGCGGCCACTGCCTGCTACAGGTAACCCTTACTGAAATGGAGGGCGTGTTGTATTTTTTTCTAAAGAAATGAGGATTTTAACAGGATTTTAACAGGATTTCACTGACATTTGAAATATTTGGAATTTGTTGTTTTTGTTAACGTAGGACCTATCTTACTATTGCTGCATAGAGCTTCGGGGAGAGGAAAAAAAGCTGCTGGCTTCTCTCTCACAACTGACCAGCAAGGAGACCGGTGAGACTAGCCTTACTCCCACAAATTGCATTTTTGGTTTTTACTATATGCTCCAAAATACTGTGGATGTGGTTTTAATCTTCCACATTAATTCTTCCCTTTTGAGTTTGGAGTGGTAATCTGTGTAGGCCTACTGTTAATTAACACCCAATCTGATCAAAGTAGTTTATTGTTTTTGATTTAATTACAATGTTAAAAGCATTTGGTGTACTTCAGGTCCCACCTTTGCTGCAGCACTGTGTCTATCAGGGCGCAGACAGGGCAGTGTGGTGGTGTACAGAGCAGGACAGTACCCCACGCAGCCCCTGGGCCCTGTCACCTTCCTCTGGAGACCCCGTTCACAGGATTTAACCAACAGGCAGCTGTGGATCTGGGCTCATCCCTCTATTAAACAGGTTTGGTGGTTGACAATGAGTTAAAATGCAATCTGTAGTGAAAGGTTTCTTTTGGTGACTGGAGTTAAACCTTGTCTCCCATTCACTGTGTGCTCCTTTTAAGGACCTTCTTCTGGAGTTACAAAAGGTGTGCCAGTGTTGTGACCCTGTGGTTCCTCCAGTGGTGTCACCTGCTGAGGTTTTTCCCACCCTACAATTGGAGCCAAAGCCTGAGAAGACCTCCGATGCCAAGCAGATTACTGAAACCAAGAGAAAGCGAAAATGTAAGGATGCCAGTGGACCTCCTGCCAAGAAGATTCTTGGAGATGGAACCAGATCTCCCAGCACCCCGGTGACCTGGAAGTCCAGCTCAAATCGAATAGTTATAAGGTTAGTGTAGTTCGTATAGAAGGTAATTAAGATGTATACATACAATTTGGCTTGGATGTATTATTTTCACTCAAAAGTATTGATATATTTTTGTTTATACTTGTGGATGTGTTGCAGTGATCTCACAATGGAAATAGTTCGCTATCGCCTGATTGGACCACAGTCCTTTTCTGTTCTGGCGGAAACCATGGAAGCAGCTACGGACTCTAATGTAAGAATTATAGTCTTGGCATCATGGAAAGCAGAATGCCTCTTAAATGTTCTCGCATTTAACTCCAAAAAACTGTGTTTTTCTTTCTTTAAGGAAATAAATATATCCAAGCCCTCTCACCTCTGGTGGCCTGAGCAATGCAAAAGCGAGAGCAAGATGAACCTGCATCAACAACAAGCTCATGTCTTTCATATACTAAAAGGTGTATTGATATTTTTTATTTTCACACAATCAAAATACTGTTGTTTTTTACGACATAGTACTACATTTATTGCCATCTGGTTAGGTATGTGTGTGCATGTTCATCTCACCATGACTGTATAATTCATCCAGGCATCTTTTTGACTGGAGAGCTGCCCTCAGGCACAGTGCTGGGTCTGACTGTAGATGACCCCAGGCTGACTTTACCTACAAAGAAGGTTAAAGCTTTGCCCTGTGTAAAGCCTGCACAAGGTAAAATCTGACCTATCAGACACTGGAGGAGGGTGGGCACTTAATTTACACATACACATGGTTATAGGGCATGCAATCACAAGTCATCTCCCCAGACTGGAATCATAACCTCTATTTTTCTTATGTGGACTTAGTCATACAGCGTGCAGATGCATGAAATGTTCATTTATATGCAAGCAGAAACCTAAGCCTTAAATAAGACGTCTCTATAGTTCAGGTAGAATCAGTCTGTTGTTGTGGTCATGAGGTTGCTTCAGTGAGTACACATCTGGTTCTGTGCTCCGGGGGGCCTCTGCCTGGCCATGCAGATGTTCCAGGTTCGAATCCTGGCAGGACCCTGTACTCCAAATACACCCTCAGTGACACACAACAGCTGATTCGCTGACAAAAAAAGGGTTTCTTTCAACCGCGCCGTTTATGTGTTTTATAGTTTGCTTGTTTAAAATGTACAACAATATTAGACCAAAGGAAATCCAGTCAAGCAAAAAAAAAGAAGCAAATTACATTACATTGATGCTTTATGTCCATGCTTGCACACTTCCTTGTTTACTTTCGCCCACATTGTATTAAGAGTGTTCAGTAGAGTACCTTTTTTTTCTTTACTTACACCTCTTCTAATGCCAAATGGCTAGATCGAATAAAAAGGTTTTGTTTTTATACAAATCTTGTTTTTAGATAACTTCACATAAAAAAAACTACAAAAGAAAATGCACAAATAATAAAGAAACATGGGCCAATTAAGGCTCTAAACCAGGGGTGTCAAACTCAATTTATTCGCGGGCCACATTAGCATTATTGTTGCACTCAAAGGGCCAGTTTTAACTTCAAGACTATAAAAATATATAATATATATATATATAGAGAATAATGTATGATATTACATGTTGCTTTGGATTATTATCGGATAAGGTAATCATTTTGAAAAATTATGTTTTTGTTTTTCAGTTACAAAAGCTTGAACTTTTTTGATACAGGAACATAATTTCTCTCTCCAATTAGCACTAACCAAGAGCGGGATTAGCATAAGCAGGACTGCAAGGATAATATGCAGGGGTGCACATAACTGTTTTGCAAAGGAGCACCTGGAGATGTTGCTTGGTGAGCATCCTTAAAATAATATAAACCGGACCAGACCTACTTGACTCTATGAACGGGGGGGGGGTGCGCACTAGTGAGCACGCAGCAGGGTTACTGTGCGGAGGGCATTGCAGACCCTTCACGCGATAGCGAGGGGTAGAGCGAGGGATCGCAGATGCCGTCGTGCTCGCGGTCGGATTAAAAAAAATTAAACCTAAATAGCAAAAAAAATTAAACCTAAAATAGCTCGCAAATTATACTTTGGCGGACGTTATTATACCTGTGCGGCCCGCCCAAGTAAAGTCTACAGTATGTGTGGGAAACCCTGCTATCTTACCAGTTCTTATGCAACTCGCAAATATCTCTCTCTCTTCTCTCTTTTCTCTCTCTCTCTTCTGTCTTTTCTATCTCTCTCTTCTCTCATCTCTCTCTCTCAATGTTGCGCACCAGTTATGTGCAGCCCTGATATTATGGCACGGCTTGAACTAACCAGGGTTATCTGTAACTTGTTATGACAGTTTGATTAAAATCCTTATATGCAAAACCTGTAAAAGCCACTGGGATAATTGGTAGGATAAGTTTTTTTTTTTCCAAAGGTTTTAAATCCTATAAAATTTTTGAAAAGGAATATCTGAAAGCACTGCAAAAGCATTTTCTCTCAAATCCCATCTCTACCAGACTGTACTATAATAAGATATTGTCATTAGATTTAAGCTTAGCAAGACCTGCATAAATGAGGATGCAACTTAAATGAACTTATATTTAGGACTGTTAACTTACTGCCTGGCAAAAAAATGGCTGGCCCATTTCTGGTGAAAACAAAGAATTGGCCCCAAGCGGGAAAATCTTTTTTTATTATACCTTAAAGATGCTGTGTTTTGTATTGCACGTCAAACAAGGAAAATATCCAAAGTTCCGATTTATATATACTTGAAAAAACAGATGATAAAAGAAGAAGAGATCTGTGGCAGATTGTTATCAATGGGACCCGGTCAGTCAATACTTGTATATGTATGGGAAATGCAGCTATAATGCTAATAAGGTTAAAATCAAATGCAGAGTAAACATTTGTAGTGTTCAAAGTAAAACTGGTGAATATATATTAACTGCATTAGAATATAAAACACTGACAAGCAAAGAAAAATCCCAGTTTCAGTGTTAGCTGCTGCCTGCCACTCGTCCACCAGAAGACTGACAGGACATCCATCCTCTATAGTTTTTAATTTAAGTATATATCTTGTATTTGAGTTCCTTGTAGATCAAAAATGGTACGGTATTTTTACTTTTTTGATTTGATTAACGAAAACCTCATCTGTATTTACCAGCAGTCACATGGCGGCGAATGTTTTCACCCAAAAAGGGTTGACCATGACGTAGACGGAAAGTACTCGGATGCTGTTTTTTTCATCATCTATAAATCAGTCAAAAAGAGCTTCATATGTCCTTCTCACACTTATGATAATGCTGGTCATACAGGATTGTGCCATGTCTGTGTGTGTGTTTGTTTCAGAGATGGACGAGAAGAGGAGGGAGCTGATGTTGCAAGGAGTTCCTGAACTCTGCTGTCAGAGTGACCTGTGGGAGCAGTCGGTCCGCAGCAACGTCGCTGATAACAAAACATCCGAACAGGTTGTCCATCATTTTGTTAATAGCAGAAATGTAATGCAGTAATTTCCAGTCACTCAGTTATTTACCTTACATCTGTAACTCTGGACGCACAGATAATCGCATAGGTTGGTCATTTCTCAAGCATTTTCTTCGCATTTCCTTCAGGAGTTGAACCGTATGAGGAACGAGGTGCTGGTTCCAGGCTCCAGACTGAGCCCCACCCCTCCGCAGGGCAGAGTCCCCATCCTGCTGGTTCAACAGCCTGGCAAGCAGGTGGGAAATGAGATGAGGTCCTGGGGGGCTGGATGGGACCTACTGCTTCCCAAAGGATGGGGCATGGCCTTCTGGATCCCATTGGTAGGTAGCATGGACAGTGGATGTATTTGATTACATGAACAACAATGAAATGCAGTTTGTATTCAGCCAGAAAGTGTAACAAGTAATAATGTGCATTAAGGGTTACAAAAGATTTACATAACAAAAAATGTTGGAGTAATGTACATAAATGTATCAGTATCTTTAGATAATGTTAAGATTTATAAGTGTATACATATAAGGTGCAGGGTTTAGGCATATATAGGGATGGGTACCTAGCCCCGGTAATAAACGGGCTCCGGGCCTGAATTATTAAAGACCGTGGTACCGTTAAGCTCCAAAGTTATCGGTCTTTTTATCGGTACTGGAGACATGTAAAAAATATGTCATATGTATTATTGCTACCCAAACATTATATTGCAGTTTCGCCAACTCCGTTTCTAATATGCAAAAGTCTGCAAAATGCGTCTATGATTATTTTTAGTATTTTCGATCTTTCCAATCCAGGCGAGAGATCTCTCTCTCCCCCGCCTGCTTGCGAGGGGGCGTGGCAGTTTACACACACACACGCAGCTGCTACATGCAGCAACATACACACACGGAGGAGATGGCGGACAGAACGCGGTGTGGTTAAACTTTACCCAACTCGATGTGGACAATGCTCGTTACCAAAAGTGCAATAAGAGTTTAGCATGTAAGGGCGGTAACACGAGCAATTTGTCGAAACATTTAGCAAAAGTGCACAACATTCAGACTGAGAAATGCACCGTTTTCGACTGTCTTTCTAGTAGCTCTGTAGCCCCATCCACGAGTAACTTTTCCACGTCAGGTATTAACTCAATTATAGAAACATGGGTTAATAATTAGAGGTAACTGAGTTATTTATTTTGTTAAAGTTTCAGCTATTCTGTTTACAATTCTGTCATCAGATTATTTAATACGATTTGTTAAAACGATGTTTCTTCTGATGTGACATATTATGTATTTCATTTAAATAAAAAGCAATGTTAGTTTTGTTCCCAATTTGTTTAGTTAGTTTACCTTGTTTTTTTCTCCAAAAGAACCGATAAAAGTACTATTAATAGACCGGATCGATAAGCTGTATCGATAAAAGTAGTAGTACCGTTAAAACCTTAATGATACGCATCCAGTAGGCATACAATTAAATACAGTTGTAATGAATATTAAATGGGTTGGAGCCCCATGACATTCAAAGGGGAGTGTGGTGGTGGGCTGGTACTAATTGACTCATGGATTTGAGGACCCTGGCTAGTTCTGAGTTTGAAAGTTCAGAAGGGTTATGGAGTTGTGGAAAAAACTGTTGCGTAAAACTGCCGTGATGTCATCTTCAATGCGAACCACAAAACCAACATCAGCCGTTAGCTGTTAGCACTCAGAGCTCACAGCTCCTCATATCTGTTCAGAAACTGGACAAAAGTTAAACAAGTACAAACCACAGACTGTCTGTGTCATGGCGAATACAGTCGCTGGTTTATTTCTGTCTGTAGGCCGTTGTTGTGAGTGTGGACGTAGTCGGAGCATATACAACGTTAGTTTAGCCTGGTCGATCCGATCTCCATTCAGAAAACACACATTTTAAAAGGTGTTTCGCCTGCCGTCTTGTCTGCAGACTTGTCAAAGCATTAATTCATGGTTTTTACTAACAGTATGCATAATTTCGAAACGTTTATTACAATTAAATCACGGTAAAATATGTTCATTTGGTTGTAGTTGTAGCCCCCTTGCCAGCGATTTTCTCTGACCATTCAGCAGTCGAGTGTTTACGTCACTAGTTTAGCATATTCAGCCCGGTTGTTGGCCCGGTAAGAACCTCGATTTTGGAGGGCCAGAAAAAAGGTGAAAAAGTAGCCCTGATCCGGAACTACCCCTAGTGGAAAAGCAAAAAAAAGCTCGCTTAAACCGTGCTGCAGTGGAAAAGCGCCATTAGGGTCCTGTCCCGATTGGCAAACAGTCTGTGGTTTGGATGTGAGGGAGCTTTGATGACGCTGTGAGCACATCGCAGACACCGTGTACGATGGAGGTCAGCGATGGCAGGTAGTGACACCGATGATGTGTTGAACTGTTGCAGGGCCTTCTTGTCAGCTAAAGAGCAGCTGCCATACCGCACCGAGATGCAGCTGGTAAGAACGCTCTCGATAGTGCAGCGGTAAAAGTTATTCTGTATTTGAAGAGACAGGTGGGCTTTTTTAGCCCCCTTAAAAAGTACAGGTGTTGTTGTGCCTTTTTAAACAAGGCTGGATGTTTTGAAAGACCAAATGAGATCATCACAGAGATGGACACGCAGGAATTTGAAGATTGAGCCACGTTATACCTCAGATGTGAATACAGGGTGCGTCTGCAGCCTTTAGGCTTCCAGTAGTCCACAATGAGCCCTTTGGTGTTAATGATGTTGAGGCCAAGGTTGTTGTCAGCGCACCATTTTATAAGAAGCTGGACCCCAAATACCGTCAAACTATGTGCTTTATGTGCAATATATACTTTATAAGATATGTCATCTTTAATAACTGTAATATATACCGGGCTGCTAAATCCTAAGAACTGCTACAGGATTT
>NW_011361873.1:0-4180 GCF_000735185.1 Notothenia coriiceps
CAGCGTACCGTACCGTAACGGAGCCTACAAACGGTGGCTTGCGTTGTCGCTTGCCGGCGGGGGGGGCTGAAACTCGACCAACAACCAATCACATGAATGTCCCGCCCCAGACACACAAGCACGCGGTTTGATTGGCTAGAGCTTGTACTGGCATATGATTCGATTGTCTGACGCCTCCGTCGAGGCGGCAAAAGTAGAACATTGCTCTACTTTTGCAGAGAGCACCGCGAGAGAAGCATTGCTCCCAGAATGCAGTTCGGCGAATCGTGACGTCACCCCATTCAAAGTAAATGGGCAGAAGCGTTGAAGCGGCAACGCACGCCGCCGTGTGTAGGCTCCGTAAAGGCCCTGACACACCAAGCAGTCACCAGAGAACACGCCGACTGTTGCGTTGGCGTATTCTCCTGCGTCTTGGCCATGTGTCGCACTGGAACACACCGTAAAGACTTCAGCCGAGCACGTACGAACTGTGCATGCGTGAGTGGCAATAACTCTCCTTACCAGCAGGCAGCGGTAGTGTGTATTCGTCATTCAAAAGAGGAAACAACCGGAAGACAGACTGTGATAACCGAGAGAAGAAGAACAGACTGCGTGATATAAACAAACAACAAATAGCGTGTTCCATGTTCACTCTACAGCGAGAAGCTCACGGGGCTTTCCCCAACCTGAGTCAAGAGCTGGAGATAAATGGAATCTCAGATTTGCCTTCTTAATAGTTTGTCACTTCCGTTTCGCTTCTCATGCACTGATTCGCTAGCTGAACAGCCAATCAGAGTGATTTCTTTTGCCGACTGCCTTTGGCCGACTTGAATCGGCGGGTTTAAAAGACCCGACGGTGCGGGGGACACCAATCTGAGTAGGGCGTGTCGCCGCTCATCGTCGGCCTGACGCCCACCGACGCCGATAATCGGCCTGGTGTGTCCGGGACCTAACACCTATGAGGAATTTGACTTGATGTCGTGGTGCATACATACAAGTAAAGCAAAGATTAAAAAAAACACAGATAGCGAACAATTTTAAATACACTATAATAACATTACAAAAAAATAAGAATAAAATATAAAATAAAATAAAGCAGTAATCTTCATTTGAAATAGAATGCAATAACATATAAAATATGTGCAGTAAGTAAACCAGATATTGTTTATGTTTGCACCACCCAAGAAAATCCCTTGCATGTGCAATGCTATGTCTTTTTGTGATGCTGCAACATATATATATATATATATAACGAGAGGAGCTGTGTTTCTGCAGACATGGTGGAGGTGTTTTCTGGGAGGACCATCCTGAATAAAGAGGGGGAAACAGTGGATCCTGAGGAGGCTCTGAGGAACAAAGTGGTGGGGATCTACTTTTCTGCAGGGTGGTGTCCGCCGTGTAGGGATTTCACGCCCATCCTGTGTGACTTCTACACGGAGCTGGTGGAGGAGAGGGAGCCTGCTGCTCAGTTTGAGATCGTTTTCATCTCCTCTGATAAATCTGCGGACGATATGGTGGAGTATTACCACGACATGCACGGAGACTGGCTGGCTCTGCCCTGGACGGACGACTACAAGAAGTGAGAGATGTTTAATGATTTTTATTTCTTAGATTATAAATATTTATTTTCTCTCTACGTTTTTTTAATTTAGATATCAACCTACCTACCTACCTAGCTACCTACCTACCTACCTACCTACCTATACCTGGCTAGCTACCTAGCTACCTAGCTACCTACCTACCTGCCTACCTACCTACCTACCTACCTACCTACCTACCTACCTACCTACCTACCTACTTACCCACCTACCTACCTACTCACCTACCTACTTACCTACCTACCCACCTACTCACCTACCTACCTACCTATACCTAGCTAGCTACCTAGCTACCTACCTACCTACCTAGCTACCTACCTACCTACCTATACCTAGCTACCTACCTACCTACCTATACCTAGCTACCTGCCTGCCTACCCACCTACCTACCTACCTACCTACCTATACCTACCTACCTACCTACCTACCTACCTACCTACCTAATAACAAAGTGCAAAATATTCATAAATTAAAGTTAAAGTATCTCAAAGTTTTCCTTATATCAACGTATACTTTATACCAATAATAACATGTTTTATTGACAAAGTAAAATGTGTAAAGCTGCAGTTCTCAGTTGTTTTTACTTAGTGTCTCTTTTCTCTGCAGTGAGTTGAAGCAGCGCTACAAGATCACGGCGGTTCCTAAGCTGGTGATCGTGAAGGAGAACGGAGACGTGATCACGGAAAAAGGACGGAAACAGATCCGAGACAAAGGGCTGTCGTGCTTCAGCTCTTGGCTCGAAGCCGCAGAGATCTTCCAGAACTTTAAGGGGTAGAAAACATGAGAAAACATCCACTAATATAGCATCACAACCAAATAAATATAGTTCTACTTTCACTTTATTCAGTGGCATGACGAGGCAGCAGAGGGTCACAGGGATTTGAAAGAGCAAACTATATTTCTGGTATCAAAAATGCAGCTTTTTTTCATTTCATTTTTTCATTTTTGGGGAAATTAAAAAGACAGTTTTCAGACTTAAACAATTAAATCTATTTAATTCTTAATTTATTTCCCAGATGTAGAGGAATTTACAAATATATCGTGCGAAATCAAACCATTAAATGAAATAAAGTCAATTATTTTCTATATTTCCAATTTTCAAATCGTTAAATTATTATTTTTATTAAAATCAAAATCTGGATAAACTGGATTTTTCAAAATACTTTTTATACACTATACAATTATTAAAAGTATACAATTAAACAAGAAACAATCTAACTTTGGATGAAATAGACCAAAATCATGCTTTAATGAGGGAGTCTATTTACGTGATGGAAGTTCAGTGACAGATAATATTCCGCCCGACGACACTGGCGGAAATTCGGATAAAAAGTTAATAGGAAAATGTGTTAAAGGTCCCCTATCATACCTTCATCAATATATCACAGGTCTCAGATATATCCAGAGCCTGTCTCTGATTGGCTGAAACACCAAACAGATCATTGCAGCATTACCCATAATCCCCTCTGTTTCAGCCCTGTTTCCAAAGTGCTGATTCTCTGTCTGTTACTTTAGATGAAAACAAGGAGCCCCTCCCCACGCCCCTCTGAGAGACATTTGGTTACAAAGAACTCAATGGTGCTCTAGAGGAGATACAGGTGATAAGGGGGGGAGGGGGGTTACCCTGGTTGCTGATTGGCTAATGGTTACACAAGACAAAACATCGTTATGACATCATAAAGTGGCCAAAATCTGATCAGCTCCTTTTCAGACAGGTTTTTATAGAAATGGATCAAAAAGAGAGAGAATCTTTGTTCCTGAAACTTTCAGAGTCTCTTTCCACAGAAGGGACACATGTTGATGTAGAAGAGACATGAAGAAGAGGGGACACATGTTGATGTAGAAGAGACATGAAGAAGAGGGGACACATATTGATGTAGAAGAGACATAAGGAAGAGGGGACACATGTTGATGTAGAAGAGACATAAAGAAGAGGGGACACATGTTGATGTAGAAGAGACATGGAGAAGTGGATTCTGCACAATCGGTGACCTTTAAAACAATTTAAAAAATGAGGACACAGAGTATATATAGTGACATTTCAGCTCAGGGGCGAAGAGGTTTTGGAGAGGTGAAAAATAGCAGGAAGTTGGTTTATGAGTAGATGTATTCTAACATGTAAACATCCTATGCATTTGAACTATGAACTCAGGCTTTTCCATCATTTTATAAGTAAAAACTCTGCTTTAAGAAAAATGTGCATTAGTTTGAATAATTAAAGCCAGCTACTGTACCTTAACAATTATGTTATGTTCTTTATAAGCGTATGCACTTATTAAATATGGCTTTTATTAGGAATATCTTCTTGCTTTTGTATATTTAACTCGTAGTTCTACTTTGAGCTGCCTGTATACTTTTGTATTTTTGTTACAGCTTTGGTTGTTATTAAAAAAGGAAATATCTATTCTGAGATAATGGCCGTGTGTTTTATCCATCCACCTATCCATCCATCTATCTATCTATCTATCTTTCCATCTATCTATCTATCTATCTATCTATCCACCTATACATCTATCTATCTATCTATCTATCTATCTATCTATCTATCTATCTATCTATCTATCTATCTATCTTTCCATCTATCCATCCACCTATCCATCCAT
>NW_011361874.1:0-1767 GCF_000735185.1 Notothenia coriiceps
ACCCAAGGCCGTAGAACTATGCCGTGGGAAAGGAGACAGGGAGAGGAGAACATGATGAACTGGGTCGAAGGTTGAATACCTAAGCAACTTATTTCCCTAACAAATAATACGCGTCATTCTGCTTTCCTAGTTTCATATCAAGAAACGGTTATTGTTGGAATAAAGTTTGCTATGCAGGTAAACAACTGTATGTGCTGAATAAAGATTTAGTGGTGGATGAATCAGCGAGAGCAAAGAGAAGTCAGAGAATGCATCATTGTTATCAGACAGGCTGGAAGAATGTATCTAGCTCTAACAATCTGATTTGCAGCCCTGTAGCCACAATCACAGTGACGGAGGCCTTTTTAAAAATCCATTGTTGTTACCATTTGAGCCGTTTTGGTGACATTTGGGAGAAAGACTCTGAAGGCTATTTTGAGCAGCCGTCAGCGGAGCTCCTCAGCATGCAGGATAAACACTTTATATGTGACGGGAATCTGAAAAACATGGTGTCTGGCATGTGCACTTAAGAAGTAGGACAGCTATAGGGTTAGTTTATTGTAGGTTCGACCGTATCTCGCAAAGCTCTGGAGTAAGTTTGAGCAGAACAGAATATTTAACTTGCTTTGAAAGCGGAAAAAATCAAACTGGTCTAGGATGCACAGAAGAGTGGAAAGTCTGTGATGATCAGTAAGTAGTCATTTCCTTCAGGCAGAAATGACCCCAAGACCTTTTTTAAATCATGTTTAGCTCGATGATCTTTTGAGTCGTATAACTGAAGGTTGGCTACAGCAGCTTTGCATGGATGGAGTCACTTGTTTAATGCATGTACCGTATGTTGTTTTTAGTCGAGTGGGACATTTCACACCATTGTAAGTTCCCCCACAACACCAACGAACAGTGGTGTTAGCAACTTTCAAACGACTTCCCTCAGGCTACGCTGAACAGATGCTACGATGCAGAGCAGCATGGCTTTGAAGTCACAATTTGATATGTTATGCAGAAACATGCATTTCACGCTGAGAAAAAACCCAACCGGTCACATTTTAATTCAAGCATTCAAGGACCATTTATTGTCGTTTCTGCAGCGCAACAAAATGCAGTTCTAGGGTTACGGCCCGTCCACACAGCAGCGTTAAAAAACTTCCAACGGTTCTCTGCCCATTGACTTTGAATGGGGTGACGTCACTTTGCCTCGCTTTTCGCCGAACTGCATTGTGGGGAAGCAAAGCAAAGATTTCCAGGATTTTCAGGATTCAAAAGTTGAGCAATGTTCAACTTTTGAAGCAGAGGTGGAAGCGTCAGCCAATCAAATCCCGTTTATGCAAATTTGACAGTACAAGCGCTAGCCAATCAAACCGCGTGTAAGCTGGGAGAGCCAGACCACAGTTCATTACCTCATATTCCAAACGAGAAATTACGGTAGCAAATCACCCGGTTCTTTACGACCAGAACTATTTACAGGGATACAAACCGGGAGACAGTGGGTGAAACTGGTAGGTTTTCGCCTGTTTGGGGATTTTATATCCAGTTTTTACTTTGTTTAAACATTGCTAGCAAGCATAGACGGTATCTGTAGCTAGCATGGAATGTAGCATAAAATAGCACCATAGACATTAATCTCATAAATGTTCATCATAGCCCTTCCCTCTGCCACATCATAGACTATATGCATCACATGAATCCACACAATGTCATACTCCTTTCTGCACATATTCTGAGTGGAGAAGAACCGGGGTTTTTTGCTTTGTATGTCGGGGGCGGGAGATTCATGTGATTGGTTGTTGG
>NW_011361875.1:0-3277 GCF_000735185.1 Notothenia coriiceps
TTAAAAGTTTGTGTTATGGTTATGGTTCGGGTGTGAAATAAAGCACAATAATTACATTTAAGACTGTTTCCCTTTTTTAAGAAAAGTATCGAAAAAGAATCGGAATCGCAATTCTTGACTTGGTATTGGTATTGAAACACAATGTTGGTATCGGGACAACGCGCCTTATGTTAACGAGCCAGTGACGTGAGGAAGGTTTGTCTTTTGCAAGAGTGGAATTACCATCAAATTAATGTAAGATATTTCATCCTACAGACTGTTGAAAGACCTTTAATACACATTATATGCACTTAAGACACTGTGTATCACACCAGCCAGAGTAGGAAAGTATGATAAAAAAACAAAAGGGAAAATATGATACTTCCTAACAATATATATATATATATATATAACAATCATTCCTAAACCTGACCTGGACTCAAAGACTGCAGACAATGGGTGGATGGATTGACCAGACTATTATTATTTAGTTTTTAAAACAAAATCAAAATTTGAAAAGACTAATTTTCTAATAGCAAGAGCTGCAATTTTAATTATAACTTGCATAATTAGGTGTCTTAACAAGACATCAACTATGAATGTATTTCATCGGCTAAAAAGACAACTGACTGGTAAATATACTGCAGCTAATTGAAGGTTGTTCACAGAGTTGGAGAGAACAACCTTAAAGAAAGCTTGGCTGTTGCCTGGTAATTATCCTCACTCTTTGCATGCCGGTGTCTTTACATGTTAGTCAAATTATCTTTGTAGACACAGAGATGTCACATTTGGCAAGAAATTCATGTAATTGCCTCATGTCAGTTCAAGAAACCAGTTGTCCATTGTAAAAAAAGACAGACAGCTGGTGAACAGAGACGATCGGTTAAAGCATGTCAAACGTAGTTTAAATCTCATCCCATTGGATCAAGGTTTGTGAAGCAGTCTGTCCTGTCTTGATGATCACAATATAAATCCCAACTGCTTCTAAAAACTTCAATTGTTTCCTTAAATCTTACCCAAGAGAATAGGTTTAAATCAGAAGAGTAAATCAGTTTAACTAATCCCAGTATAGTGTTCCCCATCCTAAGTAAATAATTGAAACAAATGTATTGTGAACCCTCCACACGCTGCATCAGCATTGCAAAGGAAAGGCCTCTGAAAGAAACAAGGAGCAAGCAACAAATACATAGATAAGCTATTAGTAGGCAGTGCACTGGATCTCAGCGCATGCATGTTCAGGATCTGGTCCACTGGCAAAGTCTCTGCCGTCAGCCAACAGTTTAGCTCCCATCACACTGAGGCAGTTAATCTGCCCTGCATATGGCGTAGCAGACACGACAGGAGTCAATTGACTATCTATTTTTGTTTTCAATATGGTTTGCCATCCAGATATATACACCATTAGCTTAATAGACTGGTATAATCTTGCAATTGGAAACTTTTTCCAAGCAATCTGATCTGGCATACTGCGGTACATCAGTTGCTTAAACCAGCTCTACAGCTCAGCCAGCCATCCATGACAGAATAAAGAATGGCTTCATAAATATTCCTCTGAGCCTGATACAAATTTACAGAAATACATATAGTAGTAGAGCATTGTCTATTAAATTGGCATTATACGACTCCTTTAGGCTAAAGGGGCTGACAAACTGTGACGATGTTCCTATATATATATATAAATTGAGTAATTAATACTCCTGCTAAGTAAGCTCCACGTCTGGTGCTGAGCACCGAGCCTGAAAGCTGGACCTGTCATTCTGTCATCTTATCAATCTTGACGTTCTTTCTCCAGAATTGAGTGTTTCCCATTCACGTTTATAATTGCTTTTAAAATTATAGCACAGTGCTTCTTTCTCACGCACGCTAGTGTGGATGGGGACGTGGCCAGGGTACTCACTGGACAGGGACAGTCAGCCATCAGCAGTGAAGGATGGCATCGTGTACAGTACATCGCCATGCTCTATGGCTCTACACAAAACAACTGCTCTCCGTTATACACATGCAGTATATGAAGTAGCTGGCTAAAACAAAAAAACAGAATGATTACCAATATTTACCTTTAGTTCTTGCTTTATAATAACTTGTTTTTACACTTTTGTTATGTAAATGTTGAACTTATGATACAAGGTTGAAATAATAAGTGTATTATTTCTGTTCCTTGATTATAAGATTTTAACATTATACACTAAAGGAGCTGGAGCCCAGTCAAGGTTATTGTGTGAACATGACATTCCTTAAAGATAAATCCATTTTGTTAGGCCAAGTCCCACATTTAAATTCTTCTTAATCATACATGACCTTATGGTCTCGGAGACGCCCTGGTAATGCTGCATTGTAAACAACAACATGTTATCTTGTTAAATTAGTTTTTGGCAAAAAAGCATTTAGGTTAGGTAAGTTGGACAGATATTGGAAGGTAATCAAGCCCTAACAAAAACACCTGTATTCAGACATAATAAAAGGACTCTACTTATAATGACACAGGCTACTACCAAATTTCAGGGATCGTGACACATGTTTCCCCCCGCTATACTCTCTCTTCCTGGTAGATGCCTACGTCTTTCAAACTCAAACTCCAGTTTGTAACCAAAGCTCCTGCTAGAAATGTGTTTTAACCAAAGCCTGAAATTATTCATCATTACATTAGGGTGTTTTTCTCAGACTTAACAACATTCCTCCAGAGTCACAGATGACGTTATAGAACAGGACTAACCATGACCGGGCTAACTTGTCCATCAATACCAATGTGTTATTGTCTTAGATTCAGCTTTTAGTCTTAAGAAACTAACCTAAAGTTAAAGAAAGAGCACAACTTTCCTAGCATACTTCACATTTTATTACTCAAAACTCATCTTAAAATTGTTAAATTGTACTGTACAAGACCATGGAATGCTTCACCCCTCCCCCTGTGCGTACCTCAAACTAGTCGCTTTATGATGTATTTTGTTACAGATTTATGAGAGCTTTGCTGCAGACATGGGCCTCCTCCTGCTGAGTACTGCTCTGTTGTCCACTCATCTATCTGACTAAATCACAACCAGTATAGGATTTAACAGCATTTGTATTCTCTTTCGCTGGTTCACCTCCTGTGTAAACTCCTGTCCTCCTGGCTGCTGATCCTCTGATCCAACAGGACTTGCCGGGCAACTTTTAAAATGCACTAGCCCTGGCCAAACACCCCCTCTGTCATTCCGTGTCCTTTTCTTTTTCCTTTTTTTGTAGTATGTTGGACTGCTGTCTAATGTATGCTAAGCTGCTGCTGCCATGGTAACCCGGTTTCAGGATTTAGAGACAGTTC
>NW_011361876.1:0-2329 GCF_000735185.1 Notothenia coriiceps
TCCGTGCAGAACAATACCCCCAGCCTGTAGTTCCTAGATTGAATTATGTAAAACAGTGGTCACCACACAGTATTGATTTAAATTGACATGCATCCGCTAAGAAAAATAGTCCGTTGTTACTGTTTGAACTAACGTAGCAACAGCGGGAACTGCTTCGATAGCGTTTTTGAAGAGCTTTTTGATTACAGATTTGAAAACATCGTTGCTTGCTTTAAAAGTAGCACAATTCATTATGTCAAACCTTGGAAAGTATCTAGATATCCCTGCCTTAATGCCAAAGTAACTGGCAACTGAATATGTGTCGCCGTTTGATGTCTATGTCTGGACCGCTGCGTAAAAAGGAGGGTTTCTGCCCCATTACTTATCTTCTTACTTCTATAAGAATAAAACACGGAGGACGGAGATCTCTTTTTCTCCCCCTCTTCTGACAACCCAGCAGCTGATCTCAGAGCACGCTCCCCTCTCCTGCAGGGGGACGTGGTCAGCTGCAGCTCACACAATCAGCCCCCTGCAAAAACAGCGCTGGAAAGAGCAAATAGAGCGAAATGAGGCATGGCTAAAATGCAGGATCTGTTTGGTATTTTAAAAAAACCAAAACATATTTATATACTTTATATATGGCCCTACAATATATTGTTCAAATATAGCATGATATGTCCCCTTTAAGATTGTTATGGCAGTGTCGTCCACTGAGCCGATTTGTTGTACTAGTGGCCACATTGGGCATTGCACACAATGTCAATTAGAGTTTTGTGATTTAGGTTATACCTGACCATTTAATACATTTGAGAGTTTTTATTAAATCCAAGTAACTATTTCACCACTGTGCTGCTCAGTGTCAGCTACGTCTGTGTGCGTTATCTGATAGGCTGCCAGCTTGGTAGACATCTTTTTTTGCATTCTTGCATTTCTGGATGCCTCGCTGGGAGCAACCACATTCCTGACCGTCAGTTCAAAGGTCTCGTCACTCCTGCCCCAAGTGATATTTCTCCGACAGACGGACACAAACTGAAGTGGAAATGATGTGCAGCATCTTTTTTGAATCTGTCGTACCTTTCCTTCATATGTGAAATACTCTTTTCAAATGCTATTGTAATGTCAATTACTGAACTACCTACTTGTTTGCCTTTTATCTGTCCCTTTATAATGTACAATTCCCCAATACTGGACTAATACATTATTTCTGATTCTTCTGTATTTCGGTAAGGTGAAGCTTAATGTCGACACAGAAGCAGTGCAGTATCCTGGGGCTGAAATCCACAGGAGCACTGAAGCAGAGTTAAGACAAGATTAGGCAAACCTTTAGTTGCTGAGTAGCAAATCATCTAAAAGCAGCTGAAATCGACAGATGGAGACTCCTTTTTTTAGATTAGCTTTTATTAGAAATCCCTTTTTAATCTTTATTATTTATTTATTGGTTTATTTTATAGGTTTAATAGATTTTTTAATTATTTATGTTGTAGTTTTATTAGCAACATCCCCTTTTAAAATGGTTATTTGTATTATTATAGTTAAAACTATTTTTTTAAAGGTTTTAATATTAAATTTGATTTATGAATTTTTTTTCTCTTACGTCTTCCTTATTTTACAGAGATCATTATTTATTTTATCATCATACCTTTTACCTCCTTGTGTCCCTTAAATGTATTGTTTTTTATGTTGCACGTGTGCAAAAAGGTTGTAACGTTTGACCTGAAGTGAATTTCTAGTTGTTATTTTAGTAATTTGTGATGTGTGCCTTATTGTTAAAGCACTTTGAGCTGCACTTGGTGTATAAAACGTGCTTTATTATTAAATAAATGTCAATGTGGACCATTTGTTTTACCGATAAACGTGACTGAAATGAAACAAAGATGTGATAAAATATTCAAAATTGCAGATCCACTATCTGTAATTTTGAATATTTTATCAAAATCGTCAAAACAGAGTTAAATAAACAATAATATAAGCAATAACCAGTACAATTCAACTCAAATGTGAGTTTTTTTTAATGGAACATAACTATTGATTAACAGCTCGGTGGGTATCTGATCTTCTCACACACAGACACACACTGTTCTTTACAAGCAGCCTTTGTTTGACAAGCCTAATCTTTCCCAACACAAGAAGTACAAAATAAGCAGGCACAGCGGCCTAATTAAAGGGACTTCCATTCAAATTAACACACACTTTTACACACACACACACACCTCTGATGAGCCATTAGCTGCACAATGCTTCGCTGTCACACACACACACACACACACACACACACACACACACACACACACACACACACACACACACACACACACACACACACACACACACACACTTCAGTTCTCCAGGG
>NW_011361877.1:0-5090 GCF_000735185.1 Notothenia coriiceps
TTGTGTTCAACATGTAAGAAGTAGAAAGTACAGGTATTTGTGTTCAACATGTAAGAAGTAGAAAGTACAGGTATTTGTGTTCAACATGTAAGAAGTAGAAAGTACAGGTATTTGTGTTCAACATGTAAGAAGTAGAAAGTACAGGTATTTGTGTTCAACATGTAAGAAGTAGAAAGTACAGGTATTTGTGTTCAACATGTAAGAAGTAGAAAGTACAGGTATTTGGGTTCAACATGTAAGAAGTAGAAAGTACAGGTATTTGTGTTCAACATGTAAGAAGTAGAAAGTACAGGTATTTGTGTTCAACATGTAAGAAGTAGAAAGTACAGGTATTTGTGTTCAACATGTGAGAAGTAGAAAGTACAGGTATTTGTGTTCAACATGTAAGAAGTAGAAAGTACAGGTATTTGTGTTAGAAATGTAAGAAGTAGAAAGTAAACTGTTGTCAGAAAAATAAGTAGTGGAGTAAAGTACTGATGCCAGAAAAATGTACTTAAGTACAGTAAGAGACAAAACAAAGCATTAGATAAAAATACATTCTTTAAAAGTGAGTTATTATAGCAACATCTTTACATTTTACATCAGTCAGGATTTAGAAGTACAGCATACAGTTCATTTAAACTCTCATCCAGCGGTTAACAATTATGGGGTTGCAAGATGTATTGATAAACCACAAAATGCTTAAAAAGGATAGGAATAGAGCAACAAATTGTGCCTGTATTGAACAACTTTTCCTTTATTGACAAAACGATCCCACCCCTTTCTGTCCACACAACCTTTTACCTAACTTCTCTAAACACCTCCATTTATCAAAGCACTTCAATGACATCTTGTCCATCGTGTGTAATTGTTTTATAATACCGTTTCCTCTATCAAGAATGAAATTGCAGTCTCAGATTTCTGGACTGAATTTATATATTCAGGCTTATTAGTTTTAGTTTTAAAGTCCCCTCGTAGGTGGTTAAAGTAATTATTGGGGTTAAAGTCCCCTCGTAGGTGGTTAAAGTCCCCTATGTGTGCCGTTTTGGTTTCAAGACCCTGGTTCGCGGAGGACACCAAAAAAGTCCTAGAAAAGACAACTTAAACTTAACGAATGTTCATTTAAAAAAGAGGAATAGTTTTGGTGGAAACTAAAAGGTACCATGGGGTCAGATTAACATTTTCCAAAGGGGGGTTCGTTTAGCATGAAACACTTGAAATAACTAAAGGATAAGTTAAACCAGAAAGTAGAAAGAAAGTGAGGTCATAGAAAACTATTACTGCTAGAAAGTGAGCAATGATTGAGAGTCAGAGCTAAACATTTCAGATGTGTGTATCTCACACTGCACGGTGACTTTAATTCATGTACCTTTGTTATTCATGTTTTATTATCTTTGCTTTTAAATGAGTGTTTTTAAATGCCATTTTATAATGCCAAGGCACACATCTTTCATTTTTGTAAAGCACTTTGATTCGCCTTGTGTTGAAAGGTGCTATATACATAAACTTGCCTTGCCTTGACAGTGTAGGAGAGAAAAAGTCCTTTAAGTCTAATTAATGGTCATTTGAAAATCAGAAATTGACCAACTGATGATGATGATGAGAAAAAACTCAATTTCAGTATCAACTTTTAGAGCTAATTTCTACTTTTTGTATCTAGAAAATAACACTGCTCATCACTCCCGAGCACCCTAGGCAAGATAATATGTGAAGGGGGGTAAAGCATAGATTAAAACAATGGGACTCACTAATCTAGTCTCACCTGACACCAAATCCGAATGGTATTGTAACTCATTTAAAATAGAAAATTGTACAGAAATACACTCAAAACGTACATATATAAACAAATCAAAGTGTGTATGAGGGCCAGGAAGTGTATTTGACTGCCAGCGCAGTTTAAATATAGACGTGCATTAAAACAAGATGAACTGGAGGTGAACTTTTCACAAGTACATGAAAGTGCACCCTGTTTCAAATTAGATCAAATGTTATCTTTTGATCCGGATATGAAAAGGTTTGGGAACTCCTTAAATACACAAAATGATATTAACATCACGGTGAACATTAATCTCATTGCATGTGGCATTCAAATAAGTAAACAAAGCGATGGCAGATAATTAACTGTGTCAGAACCAGTGATTTGTGTCACTTAGTAACTGTGTTGTACCGTTTGTATTAATTGTATTTCTCTTTGAGGTCATTTAGTGTCTCTTTTCAGCCGTCTTATGTGTCGCTGTAGTTTTTTTGCACGTTTTTGTAGTGAGTCTCTTTGCAATAGTTTTGAACAAGGTTTACACATAATTAATGGGTTTCTCTGATAAGAAATCATTTGGTAACACTTATTCTCACCAGGGGTTTTAATAACATACCATTAATTTAAGGTTTTATTTTCCTAACAGGCTATATTTAGCTCTACCATCACAGTAAGAGTTTATCTTTAACAAAACACATGTGGCATTAAAACATAAAGCGACAGATAATTAGCCGTAACTTGATTGATTTGGGTCACTTAGTTATTGTCTGGCTCTGTTTGTATTATTTGTGTCTCTTTTGAGTCATTGTGTGTCTCTTTACAGCTGTTATGTTCACCTTTTTTGCAGTTTTGAGTGTCTTTGCATCTGTTTTTTTTATAAAAATATATTACATTGTGTTTGTCTAATTGGTAATAACGCTGAAAAAGTGTCTATCTCCATAATAAAAAATATCAGAGGTGTATTAACACTCATCAGTGGTTTTAAAGGGAAAGTGAGCATCTGGCAGCCGGTTAAATACCATTAAATGACCGATGTATTCTCCTTTTTGCTCCACAAACACAATCCTCACATCACAAAACGAGTTTATCTTTAACAAAGCACACGTGGCATTTAATATATGATATGAAAACAGAAGATAATTAGCATTATGAGGATACATCAGCGGCTGCAGCCCGTTTACTTCCTGTGTTTGTGCGGCGCCTCAGTGGAAACACCGGCGTTTGGAGGCTCTAACCCCGGCTACAGATGGCTACAGACGGCTACTCACAGAGACAAAGCTCCACCACGTAGGCATAGTAGGACCAGCAGACCACCGCGGCGATGAAGATGACAGGAATCCATGCTAAAGTCCGCTGACAGCATCTCAGGACGTGAGTGGGCGCCATCTTTACCCTCTGTGTAGGGAAGGGAGTGTCGCGGTGACGTCACGCCTCTGGAAACATGTTTTTTTTAGGGGGAAATTCATTTAATTTCAATTTTAAATTGCTATTTTACGAAAAACAGCAGTATGGCAACACTATGGATACACACAATTAATATGAATAATACACTTCGTTTATTTTACTTTAAAAAACAATTAAATATCATCTTTTTCTTTGATTTAATTTAATTCCCCCATTTTCTTATTATTATTTCTTATTATTATTTCTTATTAGTATGGATAATTTTACATTTATTATATACTGAAGAAATTGTCTTTTTGTATTTTTTAAATAATGTTTGACTTTAATAAAACTGTCAAACATAAATATTTAAATTATTATATTATATTTAATTATTGCGTTGACTGGGATCACTTCAATGGGGTTCCTTCAAAAACCAAACTACCATGGTCATACTGTACCTTGTTTAATTATGTATCAAAACTGTAAAATATTTTCAATAAAGTTTGGAGATAAAAATGGTCTGGGAAAAACACGAGTTCATTATTTATAAAAATAAGTTTTTACAACTTCTGGTTTGTTACACAAAGAAAACACTAAAAAAATACTGCTTATGGGTTTCATATTAACATATTTTAGTTGTATTTGCATTAAGTCATTTCATTTTATGCTTAAATCTGACTTTAGGGATTCATTTACTGTAAGCCTGCCCTCGGGTCAGCAGCACCAGGAAGCAAAATAAACCTTTAGACTCTGAGGCGGACAATAAAGATTAATTGATTTTAGACAAGACAAAGGACACAGGGACCGCAATTGTAGGCGAAATTGACGCTAAAAGTAAAAGTAATCTCCCTTAATCCGTAAAATGACTTCTGTTTACATGCACGTGGACGCTTATTTGTCTCGCATCGGGTTCTCCGGTTCCCCCTCGTGCAGCCTGCACGTGCTGCGGTCGTTGCACACCTGTCACCTGCTGTCCGTGCCCTTTGAGAACCTGACGGTGCACAGCGGGGGGCACGTGCAGCAGAACCCCCCTCACCTGTATGAGAAGCTCGTGCTGCAGCGCAGGGGGGGGTTCTGCTACGAGAATAACTCCCTGTTTGCATGGCTGCTGACCCAGATGGGCTTCCAGGTGAAGTACAAATACTTCGTTTCTGTGCTTAAGTACATTTTTCTGGTATCAGTGGCCTACTTTACTCCACTACTTATTTTTCTGACGACTTTTTACTTTCACTTCTTACATTTTGATGTAGGTAATGTTTGATGAGGTAATAGGCCTACCCAGGGACGTGCACAGGTACGGGCTAATGTTGCTCGGGCAACGGCCCGTTTGCCATTTTTGTCTGACCTGCCCCTCTGGAGAGAGCGAGTTTTTTTTGCTACTGTGGCCGAATCAACATGATAAGCCCACAATTAGTATTGTAGCGTCTCACTGCGATAAAAACACAACTTGTCAGCGTTGTCATCTGCCCCCAGTCACGTGACTTTGTTTACAATCTGACAGCTGGAAGCAAAGGAAAGCCCTCCGAGTCCGGCCTCATATGGCTATGGTGATCACACCAAAATGCCTGCCTGGCGTTAGAGTATAGGGGACAAACCAGGGGACTTTACTTCCTCTTGACACCGTCGGTTATTTACAAAAAACACACCTAAATATACTTGTTATTGTGCTTTTGTCTTTCTGTGTCTTTTCATCTGTAAACTCCCTCAACGGGGCCGCTCACTCTCTTTTCTTCATTGCCTTCTCACGGGTGAACAGTTCAATGTCCCGCTTTATTGTAGGATTTCTGCCATGTCTCCACTTTAGTTTGACCATCTCTGTTATGAAGTTATGGAATTCTAAATACATAAGTAATTAAATACCTCACCGTTACTGCGCTCATAAAGAATGATAAGAATAATGCGTATTGAACTGGTTTAATTAATTAGTGAGTTTATTTAAGGTAATTTGTTAGAAGCCCCAATTTATCAGTAG
>NW_011361878.1:0-8984 GCF_000735185.1 Notothenia coriiceps
GATGCTCGCAGGAAAGTTTCAAATGAAAGATCTAGGCAGACTCAAACATTTTCTGGGTATCGATTTCAGCCAATCTGATGGATGTGTAACCATGTCACAGGAAAAGTACACTAACAAGATACTACAGCGTTTTAATATGGAAAACTGTAGAACCAGAGAAACGCCCTGTGAACCAAAACTAGAATATACTGAGGATGCAGTAAAAATGAATGATGTCAGGATGTACAGGGAGGCTGTACGAAGCCTTATATACCTAACCACTTGTACCAGACCAGACTTAAGCTTTGTGGTAAGCAGGTTATCACAGTATTTTGCTGATGTTTTTGTTTTGTTTTTCTTGTTTAAGATTATAACAACCTGAGAACAAGTGGGGGTGTTGAGATTTGATGGGATATATGTCCTCACTTGTATGTGGTACTGTACTGTTCCATGTGATGTGCAATGTTGTGCTTGTGCCACAGTGAGGCGCAAGGACAAGGGGTAGAGGATGCATGCCTGCCTCCTATAGGCTAATCACAGCTCTTGATTGCCACGTGTGTGTGGAACCAGTTAATTCCAGTGGAGGCTGTCACCGTGAGAGTGATGCGTGCAGCCCTTATAATAAAATATGCCAGGCTTGGCTAAATGGATTACATCTCCGTGTTTTTCTCCGAATGCAACGTTAAGCTGCAGAACTAAGCGTAACTTAACATGCCCCATTTACTGTTTTTTGTGACAGTTGATCAATGGGGACTGTCCACGACACTATAAACAAACAAATAAACTAAACTAAACAATAGTTTCAACTGTCAATATTAGATTGACAGTTGTGTTACAGTGCAACATTAGGGTTCTTGGATACTATGAAAGTAAGGCCTTTTTTTGCTCAGTGTGATTTTTGTGGTCGGCACCCCTTGCTCTCTGAAAAAGATTTATAATTTCATGTAGCCCCAGGTGACATTTTTTTTTTTTTCGTCAAACCAACACTCCAAAACGTAAAGATTATTTTTGTATCACCTAAGACCAATATAAGCATTAAATACCCCCAATTGAGACACCGCTGAAATCAGCAAGTATTATCTTTAATGTATTATATTTATTCTTTAAAAAATGTTTGAACAGCAACTGTAAAATATTTTTGTTTTTTTAGGTAGAACGACTATTAAATAATTGAGCAATCATTTCAGTTCAAAGTGACATCCTCAAAGAGATGTTTACCAGTTAGTCTGCAATAATTGGCCCAGTAAAAGCACAGCCTGGCATTTTAGGCTCGATAACAAAAAGGACACTTGCTAGTTGTTGTCCAGAGTTTGAACTGAAAGCCAGCTCAGCATTCCTCAGTGGAGAGGCCATAGTGTGCTAGCCTCGGCTACACCAGTGACCCAGGAAGAGCTGAGGAGTTACGCTCAGCTTCAGCTTCCACTGAGAAACTCCTTCGCTCTGTGACTTTCTGCGAGTTAGATCAGGTGAAAATTATTTCAGCAAATAAAATGGAACTTGAAAAGCAGGCAGATAAATGTACTTCCTAGCTGGTCTATTACCATGAGCTCAGAGATGTGAAAGAGATAAACGTTCTACTTTATTTTGGCGTTTAACCAAGTTTCCATGTGCTACATAGAAAGATTCTTAAGGCTATCATTAAATAATGACTTAATGTCCTAGATTACCCTCTTACCCAACACCTGTCAAGAAATCCTGATTTACTATAAAAGGTTCAAGGTCAAAGATTGAATTTGGTGGCTCAGGCTTCGTCAAGGCTTCTCATGTTCTCCTTGCCTGCAGAAATAATAACAAAGTATCTACAGGTTTCTGTAGCCTCAAGGGAAACGGGCAAGAAGAATGTGGGTCAATGTCACTGTAGGTTTTACTTTTACAGTATGTTTCATTCAGAAAAAACATTCCAGTGAAGATAATCAGATTTTTCAGCCACTTTAGCAAAATCGACAACAAATGACATAGAAATATATACATTTTGTGGCTAGAATGACTACAAAAGATATACTGTTCTGTGGAATTAAATGTTGTAATGCTCTGTGTAGCATCTTCACTTGGCAATGACAACATGTAATTACATTCAAAAGTATTTCAGTAAAGACATTACACTTCAAAGCTTCCTACTTGCAAACACAAGTTCGACCATTTGATATCCTTCACTCTGTTGCGTCGCTTCTACCCATAATGTTCCCTGGATTCTCCTGTTCTCAGAAATAATTGAAAACCCAAAATCTGTGCGTCTGACTTTCCGCACAAATCCTGCTGGGTGTTACGGACACCTCTCCAACCGAGAGTTGCAGGAGTCGGCTCTGCTGTTTGCACACAATTCTCCATAAAAAATAGATGAGATTTAAGTTCTCATCTCTACAGCCTGGGCCTTTTGTCTTCTCCCGGCTGTTTGCTCAGAATCTAATACTTTTCTCTGTGTGAGAATACAATCTCTGTGTGTCTGTGTGTGTGTGTGTGTGTGTGTGTGTGTGTGTGTGTGTGTGTGTGTGTGTGTGTGTGTGTGTGTGTGTGTGTGTGTGTGTGTGTGTGTGTGTGTAAACAACCACATCGATCGATGGATGTTCATGTGCACGGACCAGGAGATAGTTTCCTCCCGTTGCGGTCTGACATACATAATTCATAGTACAGACAACACACAATCAACACATTTCAACTAGACTACAAAGAGAGGTGCAAAATCTGCTTCTCAAATCATTTGGGATTTGAGCAGCTCTCTCCAGAAGAGAGAATGTCCTTTGTTTCCGAGACAGAGAGCTAAAGCCTGAGCCGAAATCCCATGCAGCCCGCATTCTCATTCCCAGGTTGGTGCGACCATCGGTACAGTATTCCTTACATGTGTTTGTATATACAAATATTGCCTGCTGTGGAATGCGCCGGCTTCACGTTCTCTCCATTGAAATCAGGATTATCCTTCCCCCTGCTGAACTCAAGTTTCTTTGCATACCTACATGAGTAGAATTCTGCAGATAATGCAAAAAAAAAAAGGGCGGTTCACCCAAAACGCTGCAGAGGTGTTTGATGATAGGTCTTATCAGCTTGTCTAAATCCTCTATTGTGGAGAAAGCTGAAGGGAGGTGGATAAATCAGTTCGGAGCAAGCTACAGGAAACAGCCCCTTTATCTTCAGTTTCGTGTCGTTTGCAACAAAACTGTATTTATACATTGGGAGGAACATTACAGACAACTAATCTGTTCAAACATCCACACACTATGTTACCATGTGTCATGTTGAGAGACATCTTACAGTATCATTTAGTCACAAACAGCAGTAGAGTAGTGCAGGAATGAGTGCTAAAACTTAGAAATGAACAAAATACACATAACAGCAAATATATACATATCAATACCTATAAATGTTGTTAATCTGTGGAGATTATCTTTCTAAACAAAACATGTAATTATAATTTTTGTTATCATGTACATTTGTGTAAATATTTCGAAAACAAGGAAAATCTCACGTGGAGGGACCCATTTTTTAAAGGAATGAGATTAGCAAAAAATGTGCTTACTGCACCACTCCATACAAGTTCCTTCCAAACAAGTCAGTTTTAGTCAATATGTTTTTTTCTTTTTCGTTTTGGGTGAACCATCCTTCTCTTATTTTTTGTGCATGACAGCATCAGAGCTGTAGGTATTTAAAGAAGTCAGCGGCAGCAGATTGCTCACCTCAAAATGAGGACACAAACAAAGGAACTAGTTTATGGGTTTCATATTTTCCTTTACATTCCTGGGCTTTTTTTATATAGTTACCAAATTAGATTGGGGAGTGTGTGGCTTCTAGGTACATGATTATGATCTGGGATTTGGCTCTGCCGGTGTGAGATGGGGTTTTGCGGTTGTCAACCATGGAAATGTGTTTTGGCATTGCAGTGCTTTACAATGGCTCTTTCCCAGTGTGTTTTAATGTGAAAACGCAACAATACTGCTTAGGAGCTTAGTGAAATGTGATCCCCCTCCCGAGCACAATGACTAAAGTTCCTCTAGTGCTGTTGCCTTTTCTGAGGGTTTATACACAGGTTGAGGCCATTGTAAAGTGTATTTGGATAGTGTGCAGCTCAGTGGATCCAGTCACTGTGTGTTGTACATCTAAACACTCCTGCTGAGGACAGGAGAGGAATAGTAAACAGATGCTATTCCAGTGCTTTTCCCTTTGGTGCCCTTTGTTCTTTTCCTCCTTGCAGTTAAAAGGAAGTCACATTCACTCCTTTTTCTCATCCTCATCTTACCCCTGATGACAATTTCAAAGCACAGAGATGCAGAAACAAAAGAAAGGGAAGAAAATGAGATCAGGACAGGGAGGGATCAGATAGAGGGAAAGACGGACGAGGAGACGGAGATGAAGAGCGAAGATGAAAATAAGGAAAGGATACAGAGAGAAAGGTGGGGGGTGGGCCTCTAGGCGGCTGGCAAGGCCAACAACTAATCAGGAGGAGAGGCAGGGGCGTCGCTTTGATGCAGGCGGTAAGTGGAACACAGAAGAAGACCTGTCGTATCCCCACAGAGACGAGCGCAGTAAGGGCTCGTCAATAGATGAGGAAGATGAGGAGGAGGAGGAGGATGGGACTGTGCTTTTTAATGTGACATCTGTGCAAGCTAATCTCTCTGATGTGTATCCTCCCGCTTGGATGAGATACAGTTTATCCTTATTTTTTTTCCTTTTTCTTTTTCTAACAGTTTAAAAATCCAGATGGAGCGCTTGCCTCTATGCTGCCATAACTCTGGAGGGAGTTCAATCTAACTTAACTCAGTCACAGTTGTGTTTTTTGCTTAACGGGTGAGAGAGCGCGTGAGGTAAAACAGAAGGAGTGCAGATTCTGTGAAACCTGCAGATCTGTAAAACCTCATGAGCAGTGATGCTCTAAAGCATGAATGGACACTTACTTTTAAACACAACATCTGTTCAGAGGAGCAGAACATCAGAGTTGTATCTTTTAAAATGATCTTTCTACTATCAACCCTTGACTGACAAAATTGAACTCCATCCATTGTTATGGATGTAATCCACTAATACGCTAATACGCTCTGATAACAGTAGTTTTTCTCATAATGAGAGAAAAGTATTTGTGGTATGGACTGTGCATGACATGGATCTTTAATTGATTCATACATCATTCAAATATTTTCAGTATTTGTAATGACACTTAAAGTGTAAAGTTGTTTATGTTGAGTTTTTTTCTCTGTACAGTTTCATCGCCACGGAGATTTCGTGCCAAAATCCAGAGTCCCACCAAGCTGCATGTGTCGTGGAAAGAGCCTAAAGGACAGTTTGACAGCTACAAGGTCCTTTACACCACAGAGCCAGGTAAGATCCAACATTGACCTGGAGAGTAGTCTTACAAAAAGATGGGGTCTGTTCATGTGTATCAAACTGCATACTTCTGTACTTAAATGGGCTATTTTGAGTGTGTCCCAATGCAAAGTCTGACAACATGTAGTGCACTATAAGTACGCAGATGGTGCACTCATAAAGGTTAAGAAGTTTTCTGTTGAATGCTGGACACTTCTTGCACTCAATTGACCGCCATCTTGGCTACTTCACCGGCCATGATTGCAGTTATTTTTGGTAAACACAGAACTATACAAAATACTATACTGGTAACTTATGGGGGTCAAAAAGGAGCAACCAGTGATATTATAGGGTTAATTGAGCAGTCTGTATTGATTTGGTACCAAAAAAGATTGTTGCTAGCTAGATATCTCACAGAGATTGTCGGTGTACGCTTTGAGACAAAGCTACCCAGGCAAAATAAACGCCATGTGTTGTGTTCACATTGCCCCCAACGCATTGTACTAAAGGAAATAACCAAATTGAGACACAGCATCTCAGAAAGTTTGGAATTCGAGCATGAATCTCCTCAAAACAGTGGGAGTTTTGTTTTCACTTAAAACTGTGTTGTTGTGAAAGTTCTCTAAAAAAGGGAAAATGTTTTGTTGTAATTTTGGACTCAGATCCACCTCAGCGTGAGGATTTGTTGAGATTTATAACAGGGATTCAGATGTGGCATGTCTGGTTCTTTATTAGTAGGTGTTGGGTTACACTTTCTATCAAGTATTTGGGGTGCTCCCAAAAACAACATGTATTTCATTAGATTTCCTCAAATTTCAAAAGTGACTTTCTTCAATAGCCTTTTCCAATTTGGCCAATGTGTTTAGTGACAGTTGACATCAAACCCTGCCAATGCAAACCCTTAGTCTTCATCAATGATGACATCGCAATGAACAAGCTGCAAAGCTCAGAACACCAGAATATTGAACCAAAATGGCCAAAGTACTCCTTTCCAGCCTTATCTTTCTGCATTTAAGCTTCATTTGGTCATGGAAACCTGACGAGGAGTTCTGTCCAGTCGTGCCTGGTGTTCACACAGTTCCCCACACTCACACCTGGAAGCTGAGCAGCGCAAACTCTGTGATGGATTGGTTTTATAGTGCCTCGCTCAAGGGCTTCTCAGTAGTGATTGCCACAGGATAATGCTTCCTTAAGAAGATGCTCCGTCACTATTTGGAGTTCAAACTTGCAGCCAGATGACACTACTCGGGTTTATTTGTAAAATGACAAACAGAATTAAGGTAAATCTAATTTCTTTCCATTCACAAACCATATTGACCATGTGGCGGCGTTTATCTTTGTCTTATGGGACAAAAATTCTAGTTATGCACAAAGGAGCACAGTTGTTAAACCTCTCGCCCCAAGGGAGAAGAAATCGACCTTTTTTATGTGTCTTTCACCTGCATGCTGCTTCATAATTCACTCTGTAGAGAAAGAGACACGTAACTACATAGGATTGGATGGAACTGATGCCGAGCTGTTCAGGAGCTCCCTGTAGAAACCTGCAGCACACACCTTGGGATTTATTGATTCAACAAGTTTGAGAAAATACTTCAGTCTACTGTTGATGGGAATATAAGTTATTTTGTAAGTGATTGGATTCATTTAAAGTGTCATTTAGAGTGGGGTTACAAGTGGATGAGTAGAATAATACTTTTCTTCAAGTATTCTCAAAGTATACCCTTCTGACATTGGATTTGAACACACTCAAATCGACGTTTATTGGGTTGCGGTTAAATATGACTGTTTCCCCTTGGCTAGCTTCTTTGGGAGGGATATCATACTAAACCAGTCTCTCTAAATACAAACAGTTCCTAGCAAGGGTACTTAGCGCTAGTCACTTATCAGACCTTCAGCCTATGGCATTTTACACTGCATGATGCAGCCTAGAGGATAGCTAGCCTTACTCACAGCGATAGTAATTGACAGCAGCACTAAGTAAAAACTCTCACGGTTAACGGAAACAAGCAGACATAAATAATAGATCAAATATTCAGTATCTTATGTCAAAAGGGGCTCCCGTTTGTAATGGTATTGGAAACCCTGTAAGAATCATCTTTAGTTCAAGCAACTACATTTCAAAAGATTTTATTCAAATCCAATCCATGTACCGCACACACAGTGAGATTTGATCCCTGCGTTGAACCCTTCCTAGTATAAGGAGCAGTGAGAAGCTATTTTATACACAGTGCAGGGGAACAATGTGGGGTTCAGGGGCCTCAGGAGATGAGCAGGCACATCTTAAAGTACCAGTGAAATTTGGTCAAATGCGAGAATAGAACCTGCAACGTCTTCGTTCCCAAGCCAAATCCTTCTGAAATGACCATAAAGTTTAAATAAATATAAGACAGTATAACCTTCATGAAAGTAGTATTCTTTAAAGGGGTGGCCTGCATCTGTTTCAGCCAGGTATACTGTACATAATATACTGGTAACTGAGTGTGAACTTAAACTACAATTCCTTGTAGGCTTGCACCATCACTGTCATTCTCGCTAACAGTACATCACCTCACTGAGGCACAATGACACTGTTGTCTCTGTCTGTACTCTTCACAACATGGACATTATGTTCATTTTATTGCTGTAACAGATATAATCTGTGCCATAGAGATTGACTGTAATCATAGTTATAAAGTGATAATCACACAGGGTATTACTCTAATTGAATGACAGCAAGTGAAAAACAGATGCAGTGCAGATGTTTTTACGGTTTATGGATATGATGTAAAGCCATAAGCCTGCAATTTGTATTGTATTATAATTATAGTGTGATGGTTTAAGCACATCAGGGGAGCTGTTACTGGATCCTGTATTGGAAGTAAACATTTCTGACTTTGTCACTCCTGTTACTTTATAATGTAATATTTAACCTCCAGCAAATAGGTTTTTATAATTTATAGAAAGAGAGGTGAACCTTCACAGTCTTAGTCCTCAAACATGATGTCTTGGTCACTAAGCAACCAGGTATACATGTTACTTTATATGACTGAATTGTTATATACTCAAAAAAAAAAAAAAATGAAGCCCCAACAGAAGGATGCTGTTGGTACTGTATACATGTATATGTTTAGTGTTGGTACAGTTTGTTCTTCAAACAGCTGTTAAACATGAACATTTTCAGTTGGCCGTGACAGACACTGATTCATGTACCTATTGTTTTATTTGTATTTGTAAATCACTTGATTTCAAAGCTTGTACAGTCTAATTTAGAACTCCAATCAGTTTCACTTCCCAACACTGACAAGAACATGGTACAGCAACACTTCATCATGATCCAGGTTCATTTGAGTTATTGCTCATTTGCATACAGAAGTTAAAAATGGACGCAGAAAGAAGTTACCAAGGAGATAAAACACAAATGATACAGACAGTGTGTGTTTGTGCAAGCTCAATTTAGAGAAAGGGTTTGCTGTCGTTATAGGTATAGTATGCCCATGTTTTTATTTCAGTCAGCAGAGATGCACATACTGTATATGAAATGCTGTAGAAAATGGAATTGTCGTTATTCTTTACTATAATAAAGTATGCAATCAGCTTGATATGTATAGATCTGAATGGGTGTACAGTAGGGCTGCACGATTTGGGGAAATAACCTAATTGCGATTCTTCTGACAGATATTGCAATTCGATTTGCGATATTTGTTTTTAAGCGACCCAACGGAAGTTTATTGTAAAAT
>NW_011361879.1:0-3624 GCF_000735185.1 Notothenia coriiceps
TTTGTGACAGGAGCATTTTGGGAAACTGTTCGTTTTTCAAAAAACACAATTGGCTACTTGATCAGACAGCGCTTTATTACTTTGTTCAGATTCTTTCATGTCTAAAATAAATCCCTCTGCAGTGTGTGTGTGTGTGTGTGTGGGTTTTGCGCAAAACCCCATACTTCCTACATGTGTGAGTCCTGCTGCTTCACCTGTCTCTAGCTCTTCTCCCTGCTGTTTGTCCTCTGGTCAGAGTGTTTATGAACACACAGTGAGTGTGTATTCAGAGGGTTGTGTGTAGGGTTGTCATCATGTCTGACCTCACATTTGTGTTGACAGCTTTTCAAATAACGGATAACTCTGATCTTTGGACCTGAGTTTGGACCCCCGCCTAGACAGACGGATTGTTTTCCTGCTGTCTCTCTGTCTGTCCCTCTGTCTCTGTTTGTCTCTGCTGTCCCTCTGTCTGTCTCTGGGGTCCCTCTGTCTGTCTGTCCCTCTGTCTGTCTGTCCGTCTCTGCTGTCCCTCTGTCTGTCTCTGCTGTCCCTATGTCTGTCTGTCTGTCCCTCTGTCTGTTTGTCCCTCTGTCTGTCTCTGCTGTCCCTCTGTCTGTTTGTCCCTCTGTCTGTCTCTGCTGTCCTTCTGTCTGTCTGTCCCCGTGTCTGTCTCTGCTGTCCCTGTGTCGGTCTCTGCTGTCCCTCTGTCTGTCTCTGCTGTCCCTCTGTCTGTCTCTGCTGTCCCTCTGTCTGTCTCTGCTGTCCATGTGTCTGTCTCTGCTGTCCCTGTGTCTGTCTCTACTGTCCCTCTGTCTGTCTCTGGTGTCCCTCTGTCTGTCTCTGGTGTCCCTCTGTCTGTCTGTCCCTCTGTCTGTCTATGCTGTCCCTCTGTCTGTCTCTGGTGTCCCTCTGTCTGTCTGTCCCTCTGTCTGTCTCTGCTGTCCCTCTGTCTGTCTCTGGTGTCCCTCTGTCTGTCTCTGCTGTCCCTCTGTCTGTCTCTGGGGTCCCTTTGTCTGTCTTTCCCTCTGTCTGTCTCTGCTGTCCTTCTGTCTGTCTCTGTCTGTCCCTCTGTGTCTGCTGTTTATGATAAGGTCATATCAGATTTACTTAATTGATCCCAATTTGGGATTTTCTTAAATTATTAAATGTACGAGTTCTCAGCATAAACTAAATTATTTCAGGTTTAAGGAAAATAAAGAGTTTACTATTTGTTGTAGTTTTATTTGACAGACGACAGTGTAGAAATAAAAAAAATCTCATGGAGAGATAGAGATTGTTTTATTATTTAACATATCATCCATTTGTAGCTTAATCCACAAGTGTCAGTATTAGCCTTGCTTAAGTAACAGTATCAGACCATCTGAATCTGAATCTCAGCCCTCTAATGTTTAACTTAGTTTTGACAGCAACATTGATTCTACTTGTTTGTAATCATGACACATCTGAGCTTTTGAAGCCAGACTTTAGTTAGCTGCTGGAGAGGAGCATTCCTCTGATTAGCCTGCTGTAGTAACACCTCACACCTTCATCCTTTGGACTTTAATATAGCTCTTGTGATCCTGGAGCTGCACAGCTCTGCCTGCCAGGAATGTGTCTCTGTTGTGGCTGGCTGGGTGGAAGCAGCCTGTCACACACAGCAGAGAGGGAGAGTTAAGACGTTGGATGTGGATCCTGACTGGATTCCTTTTGTTAGATTTATATTCCGATTTATAGACTAGAGTCTTGGCTTGATTGGAAGAAGTCGTGACCTTAAAATATGTTGGTTATCGATGTCTCGGTAAGCCGGAGTTGACAATCCTGGACGCAAACGAGCCAAGAAACCAGATGGTTAATGACATTTATGTCACAACTGCCCTCAGCAGAGATAACAATGAAACTGTACCCAGATCTGTGGAATTATCTGTGTCATATCTCCTAGAACGTGGTGTGTGGGTGTTCTTCTGTCAACCCTCTTTAACATGCATCTCTATGACACCAAGGTGCAATAATGTCAAAACAAACAGAGACTATGACAGGTGGAAATAGACTTTAAGTGGACTTTCCAAAATTCAAAATGCAGATACACAGACTGATTTTCATTGTACCAATTTATGTGCAATTTGTTCATAACTACTATTATTATGACAACTGTCTGCTACTTCTTAGGTAGTCCATTCCAACAAGAATCTGTATGTTATTATATAAATATCAATCAATCAATCAATCAATCAATCAATCAATCAATCAATCAATGTTTATTTATATAGCCCAATATCACAAATGTTACATTTGTCTCAGTGGACTTCACAGTTTGTACAGAATATCAGTATGACAATATGACACCCTCTGTCCAGAGAGAAAACCCACAGTTTAAAGGGGAACATGGGAGAAACCTCAGGGAGAGCATCAGAGGAGGGATCCCTCTCCCAGGACGGACAGACGTGCAATAGATGCCGTGTGTAAATATATTATATTATTTTATTTACAACTGCATCTACCCGCTACAACACTTTTCTACATTTATTTTATTTCATAAATACTGCTTACTTACCTATTTTTCATGAATGTGTACTTTTGTAAAAAATGTTTACTCTTTTTAATTTTAAATACTATGTGCTTGCCTTTTTATCTAGTTGTGTGTTATTTGTGTTGTATCGTCTCTACTGCTGTAACAAGGTAACTCTCCTCTCTCTGGGACAGATAAAGGGATTCAGGAGACTGGTGACTTGTCCAATATATCCACCATGACTCAGTCACTTTGTGTCCATTTCCTTTTGTGTTCTTTAGATATACCCTGAAATAATAATACTTTAAAGGGGAGAATTTGCTTTGCAGGCTACATATCAGGACCAATCATTGATTCATTTATAACAATGTATTCATAGAGCCTATAGAAAAGTCTAGCCAAAAACAACTATGACTTTATAAAGTTTCCTGGTTGTGGATCTTCCTTGTTTTGGCCATCTTTTTTATTGAGAATGTCCTCCCAAGAAAATGACAGCAAATATTTTGTCATTTGTCAAAATGCCTGCAAATGTCCCACAGACCTCTAGTGCTGTTGTGAATAATGACTCTCTGCTGCAAGAAGCAAATGGGGAAGTGTGACACTGAACTGACCCTCAAACCCTCAGAGGGAAGGCTGTGTCTGTATTGGTCAACAAACCCAGACAGTGACTCAAACTGTAATCTCACCTCGTAGTTTTTGTGTCCTTACAAACCAAACCTTGAAAAGGGCAGGCAGAGAATGGTCATAAGGGGATTTGTAAAAGCTTGTAAGGAAATGTTCTGTCCAATAGCGGTGCCCCATCAAAACATGTCTTTAACTTTGTCCGTGGTGCTGAAGGTAGCGTACAGTGGGTTAACTTCAGAGGTGGCAAAAGTACACACTCTTTTTACTTAAGTATACGTACAGATACTTGTGTAAAAAAAGACTGATTCAACTTGTTACTTAAAGTGGAGCTATCATGCTATATTGGAAAAATATATTGTAGGGCCATACCTATACAAAACATGTCTGTGAAGTTTTTTGCTTAAAATACCAAACAGATCACCCATTGTAGCCATCCCTCATACTGCTCATACCCCTCTTTTGCAGCCCTGTTAGAGAAACATGGATTTTGGGTCCTTAGCATAAACAAAAAAAGAAGGAGGCGGAGCTAATTGCCT
>NW_011361880.1:0-4598 GCF_000735185.1 Notothenia coriiceps
GGATAATGCGCCCTTTTAATAAAAATGCGCCCTTTTAAAAATCTGTGCCATTTTGCTGATTATGCGGTAAATTATGCGATCGCATAATCGCGTTTTTCTGTAGAGTCTAGCAATATATATCGCAGGGGAAAAAAATTGCAATGTTAGTTTTTTCCAATATCGTGCAGCCCTAATTTAAAATGATCCTATTGTTTCCACTAAGACAGTCTTTCTAAGATAGTCTGTTCTACTGCGTACCAACGGCTGAAACTATGGCGACAGCAACGTAACTCAATCACATAGATCACACTGATCGAGGTTCTCTGCCTGCCTGATTTACTTTTCAAGTCTGTTCACTTATTCTTTCCATTGGCCAGTCTTTTAACACTGCCAGAGCCCATACCGTGTACCTGTTAGTGTTTACCTCCTGCTCGTGCTCTGTTCTTTTCCCTTTTTTCCAAGCATTTTGAACATTAAAATCACAGTCAATCATAATAATAAAAAATCACAGCCTACGACAGTCCTAAACTATTACATGAATAACTTAAAACATCTCATTGTGTTCTTTTACACACTTTTTATCTGACATACATATTGTATGAGGCACTGATATAAAGTTAAAAAGTATTTAAAAAAAGAGTGCAGCCTTGTCAAATTCAGTGCTTCCTCCTCTGTGGATGCCACTGGCCAAAATGGCTGCCACAGTGAAGCTGTAGTTCATGGGCCCCACGGTGCTTCATCATGTCCACTGGGAATAAATATGTACTACACACAGACACAGACGTGAAGTTAATTGAAAGAGTGCGAATACTCTGCAGTTGCAAGAAAGAAAGTATTTCCATTGGCCAGTCTTTAAACACTGCCAGCGCCCATACTGTGTTCCTGTTAGTGTTTTCTTCTGCTGTTTTCTCTTGTGCTCTGTTCTTTTCCCTTTATTTCTTTATTGGGAACAGTTTAGCCATCATAAATCCAAGGTTTCGTGCCCTTCACACATATAAAAATGATTATTAAAACGTATTCCATGGCGCTCTCTTCGATTTTCTTGAGGAAAACAAACATTTTTGCCCAAACTGACGTTAAATGGATGAGACTTCTTTCCGAGACTTTATTTGAAGTCTCTTGATCAGAGCGTCCCTGGCAGCGGTCTGCCATCGAAAAAAGAGAAGACTGCTGGATGTCCAAATTGACCAATCAGAATAGAGTATTCAACTAAGCCCTGTAATGACCATCATGGGGTTTTATCTGTCCAGGTGAATCGTCACATTAAGAACGGAGATGTGATGTTACTGAACCGACAGCCCACTCTGCACAGACCCTCCATACAAGCCCACTGTGCTCGCATCTTACCGGGAGAGAAGGTATTGTATAATTCATCTATGCCCCTTTCTTTTATCTTTTTCTGTGTTTGAAATAAACTTAGGATAAATAACAAATTATACTTGGTGTTAATTTGTTTCTTCAGGTTCTGAGGCTTCACTACGCTAACTGCAAAGCATACAACGCCGACTTTGACGGCGACGAAATGAACGCTCACTTCCCTCAGAGCGAACTGGCCCGAGCCGAGGCCTACACGCTGGTCAGCACCGATCAGCAGTACCTCGTCCCCAAGGTGGGTGAACACACTCAGGTTGAGGATTTCCTTGGAGTATCACATGATTTCACCCAACTAAGGATTAAAATGGGTTCTTCACCTCGTTTCAGTACATTTTGCCCGTCTGCTCTCTAAAACTCTTTCACTCTGCTCCAGTCACAAGCATATTGAACATTAAAATCACAGTCAATCATAATAATAAAAAATCACAGCCTTTCACACTCCTAAACTATAGCATCAATAACTTAAAACATCTGATTGTGTTCTTTTACACAGTTTCTATCTGACATACAGGAACTTTTATACGGTTATAAAGTTTTTTTTTAAAATTGCAGCCTTGTCAAATTCAGTGCTTCCTCTGTGGATGCCACTGGCCAAAATGTCTGCCACAGTGAAGCTGTAGTTCATGGGCCCCACGGTGCTTCATCATGTCCACTGGGGATACAAATGCACTACACACAAACACAGATGTGAAGTTAATGAAATAGTGCAAATAATCTGCAGTTGCAAGAAAGAAAGAATCTTCAAAAGCATACACAATTTATGTTAAATATTGAAGCAAGGCATAAACAAGGCTTTGCTAAGATTTACCTGTGTGGTAGTCTAAAGGCTGGGCAAAAACAAATAGGTCAGCACTGAGGTCTCTCTCTGTCTCTCCTCAGGACGGTACACCTTTAGCAGGTCTGATCCAGGACCACATGGTGTCGGGTACGAGGATGACGATACGTGGCTGTTTCTTCACGAGAGTGCAGTACATAGAGCTGGTATACAGAGGACTGACTGACAAACCAGGCAGAGTCAAATTGCTGCCACCCGCCATTATAAAACCACAGCAGCTATGGACAGGGAAGCAGGTAAAGCACTTGTTACCTTTTTTCAGTTCATTGAGATACTCACATACTCGGGAATAAAAAAATGGAACAATAAAAATCTCCAACGAGGCGTTCTGGGGCAGCATAGACAGGTATTTTTTCTCTGTTAGAGTTTTACTCGCTACAGGGTGTACTTTGATGGTTTGTGACTTTTCAGACCGTTTACATGCAGAAAAAGCTACATTACACACAAGGGGACGAGTAATAACCGGAAAAGCATGACATGGGACCTTTAAACAATTTTTTGTATAGTGCTGTGTTCACAGTTATGTAGCCAGGAATGTCCAGCGTTCCACACTCAACTTTTTAAACGTGGTGCACCATGCAGGTACTCATAGATCATTTTGCCATAATTGCCATTGCGATGCACTTGCAAAATAGCAATAGCACATGTAAGTACAGAAGTAGGTGATTTGAGACATAACATATCTTTAAGTACCCTTCGACTTTTGGGGGTGCTTAATGAAAGCTATCATTTGTCAGCAAACTCAAGTTCATTTTTTCAGCTTTCATTCTGTGCTATTGTATTTTTTCCTGCAAAATAACTACTATCGTGTCATGACTTGTGTGTAATTTTTTTGTAGGTGGTTTCCACACTCCTGCTGAATGTTATCCCACAGAACGCAGTGCCTCTCAATCTGGTTGGAAAATCCAAAATCCCCAGCAAAGCGTGGATCCAAGTCCCTCCCCGAGCTGCCCCAGGATACAAACCTGACAGCATGTGTGACTCACAGGTACACACACACACACACACACACACACAGAATCAGCACACGCCTACATGATTGATGCTCGCTCTGCATTTTTTCCCCAGCTTTTGGCAGAGTGAAACTTGTCCGATGGGGGCATGTTGAGGAACGTTGTCCCTATTTGCACATGTCAGCGCTTCACTTTGTTTTCTTGGTGGTTTTAAACTTAAGATGTTCACTGGATATTACCATTTCTGACATTTGACCAAAAGGGAAATTCTAAGTTGCTAACTCATTACTGAGTTTTAGCAATCATTCCTGAACCACATTTTGTAACCCCTATGTTACATCCCTGTTACAAGTAGAAAAAATGTGTAACCCTTACAATCCCCATTTTTGGTATTAGCCATGATAGGGATGGGTATCGTTAGGATTTTATCGATACCGATACCGGTACCGGTACTGCTTATCGGTATCGGTATTTTTCGATACTCTTATCGATACTTTTCAATAATTTGGTGATCAAAATTATAGACATGAATACAAGATGTGAAGATTAAACAGTAATTGTATTGTAATTTCCTTGCAGAAATAACTGTATAACTTATACATTAGCTTCTCAGAAGCAGACAAAAATAAATAAAATAACTTAAAGAGCCTGTGACACGAACCCAACAACTGTTGTGCAATGAAATAGTGGGCTACTAGTAATCTCGAACCGTCAGTTTAAAAAAGAAAAAGCGATACCGTTCCGATAAATATCAATAATTTCGAACATCGCGGGAAAATTCCTTCGACTCATTTTGAGGTTTTGGGGGAAGCCGGAAGTGACGTCAATGCGGGAACGCTTCACAGAGCCAAACACGGACAAAGTGTGTTGTCATGCGTAGAAATTGTGAATTACTGAGTTTAGGCACGTTAATAACGTTTTAATGAAGTTGACTACAGTATATTCATATTTGTCAGTGCTTTCATGTCAATTCGGCGAACATAAACATAAATGATCGTGGTGAAGATGATGATTAAATTAGGATTAAAAATCGGTAGTGAGAGCTGCTGAATTTCCTCCCGTCGGATGTGATATAAAAACAAATCGATTATTTTTTGTAGTTGTAAACTCAAGTGGATGAAACTACATTTATTAGTGCTTTCATGTCAATTCGGCGAACATATGATACATGAAATGATCGTGAGGAAGATGATTTAAAAATCTTTTGTTTGAGCCGGTCTGCATTTCCTGATGAGAAAACAAACCTTAGCTTTTTGTAGTTGCAGTCAGTGGTGTAGTGGGCGTTGGACGCGGGGGTACGCCGTACCCCCACTTATTTGAAGCATGATTTCTTTTTTAATAGTCTAATACATCTAAAATCATTGCCAGTGTTATCAGTTGCAAGTGTGCGTTTGTTGTAATAATGACGAAAACATAACAGGCAGATTTCACAGTAATTATAATAAAAACGTAGACTC
>NW_011361881.1:0-4586 GCF_000735185.1 Notothenia coriiceps
CCACCACCCACCCACCTACCTACCTACCATCCACCCACCCACCCACCTGCTTGCTTACCTACCATCCATCCACCCATCCACCTACCTACCATCCACCCACCTACCCAACCACCTACCATCCATCCATCCATCCATCCATCCATCCACCTACCTACCTATCTACCTACCTACTTATACTATTTACTAACATCCTCTGGCAGCTACTTCATTACTTTACACTTGTTTTACTTAATTTGCATAGTACTTGGAATGTGCAAGTATTGGATTTTAAATTGTTATTAATGTGTGCTTGCAACTTTATTAAACACCGTGTTATTTTTGTCTTTATAACTATTTCACTGAAACAATGTTAATGTCCCCTCTGTGGGACGAATAAAGGCCTTCTGATTGTAAACATTGGAGTAAAAGTGCACATTTTCAGACAGTTTGTCCTGTAATACTTTTATTGCATTGTACTCAACAAAACAGTTGTGTGACAAAACGAACCTTGCTGCTTTCTCACCTCCGCACAGCTAACCAATGGCGGCGTGAAGTGGGTGTGAAGTCTGAATGTTGTTTTTGAAAAAGTCCCATCATCTATTCTATACTGCGTAGTGCAATCACATCTACAGTGAACACTTTACTGTCAGCCTGTCATTTCAGAGCAGCTTGCTGTGATGTCTGGTAGAAAACCCTGGGCTCATTTCCTGAAAGTCTTTCTGAGTTCACACTCCCACACTCTCACTTTTAGACATCTCAGTGTGGGTATCTACCGGCTGCCTCCTGGGTTTCAGCTGCATTGCTCTTAGAAAAGGTAACAAGTGGAGGAAAAGGAGGGAAATCTTTATGTGGTTCTTTTCAGGAGCCTTTCTTCTAAACAGTACAGACATACTCTTACAGGATTAAAAAGATGTGCATTTCAGAGTCTGAGTGGTTTAACCAAACACAAACATCCAAAGAGAACCTAGAAAAACAATGGATGGCACATGCAAAATACATGCTATTTTTTAAATAATTTGAACAAGGAAAGCAGCATATTTCGTAAGGTTATATATAAATAAACGCATGAATGAAACGTGTATCACCCAAGATATCACCGTTTGCTGGATGCTTTTAAGTCCATCTAAAAGGAATCTACAGTGCTATGCTTGCAGGTATTTTTACCATCACAGGTCCCAATGGAAATCCAACTCTTCCCCTGTCTGTGAGCGCCTTGCTCTCTATACAAATAACACTCTAAAGGATGAATAAACCCAGCAGTAAAGTGTCATCCAGCTCTCTATTCTTCCCCTCTCTGCAGAGTGAAGTGGGATGGAGTAAATGGAGAGCTGTGGATGTGTGTGTGCATCACTCTGATTGGACGTCAGTCTCAGGAGGCGGTCTGTCACCACGGGTTGCTCCTGGCTGCCTCTTCCAACATGTGTGTGTGTGTGTGTTTGTTTGTGTGCCTCACATGTGTTTGGTGTGATTCTGCCTGTGGTTGTCTACATTCAGTTCAAGCTGGGGATTATGGGGAGTCTTATGTATTTATCCTAACACCATGAGTTTTCAAATGAGCCTTTTATTGATAATAACTTGTGTTTTTTACAAACTTACAGCCATACGTGTGGGGGAAACTTCTGAAGCAATTGAAGTCAGGACTCAGAGAGACACGAGGAGAGCTGGAGCTTTGATGGCAAACACTGACGGTTTATTTGGAGCTTCGGCCGGAGAACTCACGAGACATGTCACGGGTCACACGGTTGAGATGCCACAATCAATTCTGAAGACCCCTCCTATACTGTAGCTCCAGGTTTTAGTTCAGAGTGTAATAATCAACGTTCTTCACAAGATAGACTAAACAGCTGAGGACACTGAATCACATTTGCTGTCGCTTATGGGTCATCTACACCCCGAGAAGGATGTGTTCCAGGTGTCCCACAACAATAACTACCTCTCACCGAGAGTTGCCCGGTCATAAACTGGTAACAACAACAATATGCTAGGGCAGCCCCTCCTTAAGGGAGATGGCGGCTGCTCAAGGCTGGGCATCTGTGTCAGAGGGCGAAGGAGGACGTGAAGGGGAAATTATTCCCCGACAAAACCCACATCATATATTTAAAATGAAGCCATCCTGATTTTCACTAGCAGCTTCCTGTCTCGATGATTTGATGTTGCCGTACTTCTACTTAAGAAGCATTTGAATACAGGACTTTTACTTGTAATTTAGTAATTTCAGACTGAAGTATTTCTACTTTTACTTTACTTAAATCACAGAAAAAGGATCTGAGTACTTCTTCCATCTCTGCATGTACTCAGTGTATTTTGTCTCTGTCTAATTACAGTGTGACAAAAACACATATCAACATGTCCGACACTGGTTTCCGAACATCTGATTGTGCTCTTGGTACTTTTTGCCGGAGTTGAACTCAGATTTGTTCGTTTTTGTCAAGTCATGCTCACTTATTAGTTATTATCAGTGGTGTGGAGTGGTCTGTGGTTGTCACATTAATCCTTTTACACATCTACTTTTTAGCCATTAGCTAACCTAAATCCCAGGCTATGAAGCCCATTGCTCCCTTAAAGCTACTGTTATTCATTACTCATTATCCATGGACTCAGGGCTAGCATGAAATATGATGAATCACACTTTCACACTAAAGCCCTGAGTGACCAAACTGCTGACAGCATGAATCAATTTGATTGGACATGAAATATTAGTTTCACAGTAGGGTTCCTAACCTTGTGTTTGGGGGGATAACCATGCCCTGAAGAGGAGGGTCTTATTTACTGTATGTGTGCATCACATGTGCAAGCTCCTGTAAGTTGGACAAAATAACACTTGTTTTTCTGTTTCTTACTGGAGTGAATTCTCTAAAAAGTCCTTGAGAGACGTGAGCCACCAGTCCTTGAGACACACTGTATTAAAGCAGCCATATAATGAGATGTTTTTTTAAAGAAAGCAGCTGTTCAATATACCATCCTGTCAGCCATATGGTGCATCAACACGTCAACACATTGTGTACATCCGGACTCCCTGCAGTTAGCAAACTTCAGTGTGATGAGTGTTAAATTGTCTGAAAGCCTGTCAGGTACAATCGGCTTTCTCTGCATTGATTTTTACTTACAGCATCTCTTGTTCTGTTTAATGCAGCTCTGATGTAATGCTATACCGCATGAAAGATAAACATGATCATATATTACATCCTACTTGTAATTACTGTAAGTGCATGGCAGATATTAGAAAACTCTGGTATCACTTTTCAAAGAACTAGGACTGCACATTTATTGGTTTACCATAACAAAGGAAGTACTATGGAGCTGCAGATATATACAATCCTACTAATAGTATTATGCAGACTTCACAAAATATATTTGTTTGGTGCAGATCCACTTAAAAAAAAACAATATGATGATTGGATATATTGTTTACATTTGATCGAAAATAGGTTGTTCCCTCTGGTATTGAACAAAATGGTCTCCCTAACCCCTAGATTCCACCGGGTCCGTCTGCTTCGCGCGACGGCGGCGTTACGGCGGCGGCGTTCGCAAGGATTGCGGCCACTCTAGTCAATGGGTGCTATTCCACCAGACGTGCCACGTTACGGCTCAGAAGCGTCCCGGCGCTGGGCTCTGCTCAAAAAAGTCTATTTTTCGACGCGAGGCGTTGCAGAGGCACCGGGCAGGAAGTGGACCGGTCAGAGCATCCGGCCCATCCCCAAAATAAACTAATTTTGCAGACCCTATCCCTCCGTAGTCTTTCAAGTAGGAGGAGAAATGCCAGCGTTCTCCTCCGATAAATTATATATATAGAATAATGATGATGATGAATGCATTTTTTTTACCACTAAAAGACAGCAACACATCTTTGATTCATGTCGTTTATAACTGGAATATTCCAATTATTATTAACTTTGTCAGAACAAAGTAGCCTGTCCAGGAAACATGCCCAAATCAACAAAAACTGTGAGCCGGGAGGCAAGACACTCCGCTTCTGAAATGCTTCTGAAATGTTTCTGAAATGCTTCTGAAACGCGCCCGGCAGGGTATGACGCCGGAGGAGGCCGGACCAAAACCACGGCGCAGCCGTAACGCAGAAGGACCCGTGGAATCGAGGGGTAAGGTTCATGTTTTGTTAGCGCTAAGTTTACTTTTGTTTGCATTTTCTGGGCTATTCTTTGTGTGCCTATTGTGCCTGGTCGTGGTCCCTTTAAGAGTCAGGATGACATCATCAGATGGGTGTGTCAGGTCAGGTGATCATTAGATAGGAAATAGGCAAAGCCTGGCTCTGTGAGCAATGTGCTATTGTTTGTAAAGAAATCCAGCAACATCTGCATACGTCTTCATGCCTTTGATTGCATCGTAGGTATGTATTGATTATGTTATTAACAATTACAGATTATTTTTAGAAAATATTGTATTCTGTGGTGTTCAATGCAAGGAGAGTTAAATGAATAAATGTACAAATGGTTGATTATATGTTTAAAATATGATGCCATATATAACTGTTTGAGTTCTAGAATTACAATAAATGGGTAGTTGACGTGGACTGAAAGCAAAAGTGAAATTATATTTGTTTCTGAAATGTTACTCAAATTACATATCACTGTATTACTTAATACTTGAAT
>NW_011361882.1:0-5032 GCF_000735185.1 Notothenia coriiceps
AGCATCAAAACCTTAAGGATGTGGAGAGCATCTTCAGAGAGGAGTGGACCAACATCCTTCCTGAGATGTGCACAAACCTGGAGACCAACTACAAGAAGCGTCTCGCCTATCCAACAAGGGTTTCTCCACCAAGTACTAACACATGTTCTGCAAGGGGATTAAATACTCATTTCACACAGTTAAATGCAAATCAATTTATATATTTTATATAATGTCAATTTCTGGATTTTCTTTTTGATATTCTTACTCTCACTGTTAAAATAAACCTACCATAAGAAATATAGGCTGTTAATTTATTTGTAAGTGGGCAAACTTACAAAATCTGCAAGGGATCAAATATTACATTATTTCCTCCACTGTATACCTGCATAAAATAGACAATTTGAAATATATTGCTTTTTAATTTTAAAAAAACTCGACATTGATGATGAGTGTGGAATATATGTAATATACTATTTGAAAAAAAGAATCACTCATCCTAATTTATAGAATGTGTAGTGTGACACACACACACACACACACACACACACACACACACACACACACACACACACACACACACACACACACACACACACACACACACACACACACACACACACACAGTGGGGCTTGATGGGTGCAGATCAATAGAGACCACTAACTGGTAGGTCTCCGAAGCAGAAAAGCGGATTGCCCTGGGACCCAAACTATGGAGCCTCACACTGACTTCAAACGCATGAACACACACATAGCTGAAGACACGCATATACACACACAAAAAGTTAAAACATATGAGGCCAGGCAAACTCTGTCTCTGCATTTCAGACACTACCAGTGAAATAGAGCAGTGCTAGCAGAGAAATGGAAATGCCTCTTTGACTGACGGCGGTCCATTGTGCTTTCATGCCTTTAGAGGGGACCCCCTAGCATGAGCACGGCTAATCTCTTTCGCTTCCTCCCCTTCTGTTTGTCCCATGTATCCCTCCATCATTCTCCAATCTCTTTTTTTCTCTCTCTACACCTGCTCACTACCACCCCCCATTTGGTCTCCCCTCTTCTTCCTCCTTTATACATCTTTCATTGTTCCGATTGTTGATTGCTAGTCAAAGTATGATGAGGCTACTGAGAGGCAATCAGAGTCAAATATATATTCATATGTTCGATATTGGGGCCAAATAAAACTTCTAACTAGACGAACTGTTTTCTTTATTTTTCAACTTGTACAACCCGACCTGGTGTGGTGAAACAAAGCTTTTATTGACCTTGAGGTATGAATTGAACTCACTTTTTCTAAGCACTAGCTTATTTTTCAAAATGTTTCCAATGATGAGAGAGTGCATGCCTTCACATGCTGCTGCCTCGATAAAAAGCACTCTTTTTGTAGTGTCCTAGTGCTTCAAATTGAAAATACTCTTCCAAAAAGCACTGATGGTGACGTCACTGTACAAATTGGAGGATAACCTTGTTTCTGACTGCGTGTTTCAGATAGAAACTATCATAACAAAGCCTGTTTGTTTGAGCGGATCGGCCCATGAACCCTGAACTGCTGTTTGAGCTGCTCGTGTTGTACTTGTATCTCCTTACGTGGACCATCCTCCTCGCTCTACGGCTGTCAGGTTGAGCGGCTCATTTATACAGCAAGAAACTTCTGGTTTATGTCACACAACTATAAAGTAGTCCAAATAGATAGATAAAAGGCAAGGTCGTGATGAGTCTGTCTAATAAAATCTGGGATAGGTTGTCAAGATATCGTCATGAAAAAGGGTACTATGTGGACACGGGGTGTTTCTCAATCTCGAGTAAAGCTGCTCCAGAGCCACTATTTCAAGCATACTACGTCATTGAGTGCCGCCGAAGGACTGTTCCAATGTCCAGCATACTTGGAATTCTACCGAGCCCGGCGTACTTCGTTTGGAGACATTTCGAGGCTGCACATCTGTAGACTCCACGGTCTTAAAATCCCCACAAACAATGCTTTGCGCACGGACCAATTTCCCCAAATCTGTGTCGGGGCCTCTCATGTGATGCACACCTGCAAACTTGCTCGCCTGTTCCACTCTTTGTTTTACGAATGCCAGGAAGTATTCTTGCCTCGCTTCTGAAGCAAGACGCTCGGAAGACATGTGCTACCAAGCAAGCATACTCGACATTGAGAAACACCCAGAGTCTTAAGTGTTCTAACTAACTACCTAAGCATACTGTCAATCATCTTTTAAATCAATAACCTTTATTGTACATGACAGTGACACTATTGTTCTGTTATTGGATGTGAACATTAAATTCATTTTCCTCACCACCTTCCATCTGTCAGTAATTCTCTCTATGACTCCCTGCCCCCCCCTCGCATACACACCTGTATGGCTTCCACCTGCAGCACATCCATCTCCCAGAGCAATCCCTCCATCTCCCCCTCTTCCCCTCCACCAACCCTCCCCTCCCCCCCTGTTGCGGAGCAGCGCGCTAAAAGCACAGGCATGCCCCAAAATTAATTTAAACGGAGGAATTAAATTAAAAAGGGAAGCCTCGGGAGTTTTATTATGTACTAATGTTTGAACCGTTAACTTGGATTGTATTACTAAAATATGAATAATTAAGGACTGGCGGGGGCTATTACATCAATAAAGAACGAGAAAAGCTCGTCATTCCATTGGAATGGATTTAATTATGAGGTACATTGAGGTGCGTCACAATTTAGCAATTGTAAGTTGTTTTGGATGAACACGTTGGTTAAACAAAATGTCACATATATTACACATTCCATTGGCCCCCACATATTATTTACTCCTCACAGATTAACAGTCCCACCGCCCTATCTAGCTTTCCTGAACTTGTTCCCACACCGTATCTCTTCTATGAGATTCTCTATGTGTGTATATGTGTGTGTTGCACTGCAGAGTTATTAGTCTTCTCGTCGTGTCTCTGATGTGGAGCCCCCCTTATCAGCCAGCAAGCAGTCAGCCACCCGGCCCCCCTCTGCAGCTGTCACTGCACCCCGCCACAACACTAACTATTCTCTGAGGACAAACTCCCCAACAAGCACACTAAATACTCAGAACGTAGGCGAATACAAATCTCAATACACAGGCACCACCAGTTCTTCACTCACTCACTCACTCACACACACACACACACACACACACACACACATACACTGACAATTTTATCTGCTCACTCGCAGGCCGCATGGTTTGGCAACCAACAAGGGGGGGAAATATCCACTCACCCTACCACCCAAAACCCCCAAATGCTCTCTACCCATTCCCCCAGCAAAAGAAGCCATAGAACCAACTCTATCCCAGGAACAGTGAGGGGAACACAGGAGGGTTGCAGCCCCACGTAGCAGTGCCTCTTCCTGGGGGAGTTCATTACCCAAGCGGGGCGCTCCCTCCGGCAACTAGCCAGCAGCACGGAGGTAAAGCAAGCCCTCAGTCTGCCCCAAGCCCCCACACACACTGTTCAGTATTCATTCCAATCTAGCTGCTCTAATTGGAATTGAAATTAGAGAAAAAGGTCAGAATATTGACATTTTTTTAAATTGGCTCCATGGAAAACAGTAAGAGATGACATACGATGACTTGATGAGTTAATAGTAGTAGTAGTAGTAGCAGTAGTAGTAGTAGTAGTGCATTCAGGACGTATATTTGTAGGCCGACCCAGAATTTTTGTGTCGCAAAAATCGACAAAGAGCCATGGGATTTTTCCATTGGATTTCGTAGAATTGCAGAAAACAAGTTTTGTGGCAAACTTACGTTTTATGATTTTAAAAGCATAAATGCAATTGGCAGAGGTACAAAGCTAACGTTATAAGGCTATAAAGTGACAATTTGGTCATATGACTTCACATCACCACTGCTAAGCTGAAGGTGGATTTTTAGGACCCCACCACTTTATTGCAGCGACCCAGGCTGGCAATCACAAGCGCACAAGTTTCCCTCCCCCTCTTCTTTCCCTCTCCATCTTTCCTTCTCTTCATTGTTGTTGTTTGTGTTGTTTTCGTTGTTTATTTGAGTGCTTGCTCCCCAGCAGGCCTCGCTCCTGACTTATTTAGCAGTGTGTTTTCTATCGTATTTGAAAAATGAAGAGCAGATTGGTTAATATTTCAGGGCATCCCACTTGCACGGGTGAGAGAGAGAGAGAGAGGGAGAGACAAAGACGGAGGGAGAGACAGACCGGAGGAGAGGAAAGGAGGGAATACGAGGGAGGAATTCTCTTGTTCCTTAACCCCAATTCTCGCATTCATGCTGGGAGCAGCAGCACGCATGAACACACACGCACACATGCATTCCCTCAGATAACACACTTTGGAAAATACATACAAAATGTTCGCTAACAAATACTGTACAGATAGTGTTCACACACATGCCTGCAACCATGTATACTGAAAATAAATATACATAAAAAAACGAGCTTTCTGGTATGAACAAACCGTGTTGGCCATATTCCTCAATCCAAGCAACTATTGGTATCATCATATATCCTGGTTTGGCATTAGTCATCATATCATATATCAATGTAAATAGACAAAACAATAAATACTTCATCATGACATAAAATTTCTATGTCGCTGCTTACTACTAAACTGCTTCTCGTCTCACAGCAGTGCCCCCACATGTCTTATTGATACACACATGCCAAACTAACTCGAGAAATATGCAAGCACATGATCATTTACCAACAAAAAAAACACACACAAACACTCGACAATAGCCCTCCCCTGTGACTTCCCATAGTGCAGTGAATTCCAATCAGGCAGTAAGCAGGACAGCTATTCCTAGGGACAAAGGACAGGGAGAGGAGTGAGGAGGGGTGGAAGGAGAGATGGAGAGGAGAGGGGGGAAGGGAGGGGGGGAAACAAAGGGTTCTAGTAGCACCCAGGGGAGAAGGCCCAGAGCAGCTGACGTCAGAGTGTGTGTGTGTGTGTGTGTGTGTGTGTGTGTGTGTGTGTGTGTGTGTGTGTGTGTGTGTGTGTGTGTGTGTGTGTGTGTGTGTGTGTGTGTGTGTGTGTGCGTGGGAGCGCGCGCATGTTTCCAAACTGTCACCTGCTGAGGCG
>NW_011361882.1:5066-10478 GCF_000735185.1 Notothenia coriiceps
CAAATACCTGTACTTTCTACTTCTTACATGTTGAACTCAAATACCTGTACTTTCTACTTCTCTCATTTTCCAACTCAAATACCTGTACTTTCTACTTCTTACATGTTGAACTCAAATACCTGTACTTTCTACTTCTTACATGTTGAACTCAAATACCTGTACTTTCTACTTCTTACATGTTGAACTCAAATACCTGTACTTTCTACTTCTCTCATTTTCCAAACAGGCTGGTTCCTTTAGTCTGAATGTGTGTTTGGTGGCGTGATCATTATTATTTAGAGTCATTGCGTGCCTATTGATTTGAACACGATCCGTGTATCCATCATTTCCTGGTCTTCTCTAAAGAAGAGGGACCAATGAAAACGTTGTCATGTTGCCGTTGTTCAGCATGGAAACATTCATTAGCTAACAATGACATTATTGTTCTATTAATATAAAGGGAGGTCAGGTACTCTTTAAAACAGTTGTTTGCCTTTCTAATGAAGTGAAGAAGAAGTATAGTGGCTTGGTGTCTGAGATATTTATATGACTGATTATCTACTGTTTCCCCTCGTACACAAATACCCATAATATACGCCTCAAAATAGTTTAATAGGAGACCTTTAAAGCAACCATTGAACTGTGCAATACAGAAACTTAAAGGTGCATTTGTTGTGTTTCTGACAGATAGAGAAGTTGGGAGATATCTGCATTTCCCTTCGTTACGTCCCCACGGCCGGGAAGTTCACGATTAACATCATGGAGGCCAAGAACCTGAAGAAGATGGACGTCGGAGGACTTTCAGGTGAGCAGACACACACCTGGAAGCAACGGTCTGTTATCCTTAGCAACGTTCTGTTAGCAGAAAATAGCAGACTGCACAATGTCCGAGTTTGACCAATCGGCATCCAGCATTTAACTAAACGATATTATAAATGCTCATCAAGATTAGTTTTGATAACATATTTTGGAAGAAGAAGAAACTGATAAAACCTTCAGAGTGGCGCGAGAACGCCCACTATCTAGAAGGGACTGCAGAAAAAAGACTGCATCGTCAGCCAAAGTGGCTGATGGGTGGATGGATGGATGGATAGAGTGGTGGGTGGATGGATGGATGGATGGAGTGGGTGGATGGATGGATGGATGGGTGGGTGGATGGATGGATGGATGGGTGGATAGATGGGTGGATGGATGGATGGGTGGATGGATGGGTGGATGGATGGATGGATGGGTGGGTGGATGGATGGATGGGTGGATAGATGGGTGGATGGATGGATGGAAGGATGGGTGGGTGGATGGATGGATGGATGGGTGGATGGGTGGGTGGATAGATGGGTGGATGGATGGATGCATGGATGGATGGATGGATGGATGGATGGATGGATGGATGGGTGGGTGGATGGATGGATGGGTGGATGGATGGATGGATGGATTGGTGGGTGGATGGATGGATGGATGATAGATAGAGAGATAAATAGATAGATAGATAGATAGATAGATAGATGATATATCTCTGGTGGTCTCTCTTCTCTCTCAGATCCCTTTGTGAAGGTGGTTCTTCAGCACAATGGAAAGAGACTGAAGAAGAAGAAGACGTCGGTCAAACAGAACACTCTGAATCCGTATTTCAACGAGAGTTTCAGTTTCGAGATCCCCTTCTCTCAGATCCAGGTTCGTACACGAGGAACATATCCAATAAGCACAGAGAAACGATGTACTTCCAACATTTATACAGTGTGTCAACAGTAGCTAATAAATGGTGACTGTTAAGTAAATGTAGTAGAGTCTAAAGTATCATTTCTGCCTTTCTAATATAATAAAGAAGAAGTATAGTTAGTTGGTAGCTGAGATATTTGTATGGCTAAATCTTTTCTGTATCCATCGTACAGAAAGTGCAGGTGCTGATCACCGTGTATGATTACGATAAGTTGGGCAGTAACGACGCCATCGGGAAGTGTTGGATGGGCTACGGAGCGTCGGGCATCGGGATCAAGCATTGGTCGGAAATGTTGGCCAATCCCAGGCGTCCGGTGGCCCAGTGGCACTCGCTGTGCCCGGAGGAGGAGGTGGACGCCGCTCTGAAGGCGCCCATCCGCTAAACACACGCACACATATATATATATATATATATATATATAGAATACACCATCATCTGTATAGAGATTTGCTTTTCCTTCCTCTTTGACCATCATGAATCACCAGTTCTGTGCTCTAATGGTTTCATTTTTTGGCAGCCGCTAACGTTAAATTGACCAGACTTCTTTCTGCGGATGGATAATGGTCTGTTATCCTTAGCAACGGTCTGTTATCCTTAGCAACGGTCTGTTCACCGGAAAATAGCAGACTGCATAATGTCCGAGTTTGACCAATCAGCATCCGGTATTTAACTAAACAATATTATAAATGCCCTTCAAATTAGTTTTGATAATATATTTGGGAAAAACACATTCATTTCTTTGTGTTCGAGTAACTTTGAACTACATTTCCTGTTCCTTATGTCTTCCAAACTATTTATTTCCTATTCGGTTCCTATTTAGTTAAATGTTTTTACGTCTTATTGTCTCTTTGTGCGTCAACCTGTGCTTGTGTTTGAATGAGTGTGTGTGTGTGTGTGTGTGTGTGTGTGTGTGTGTGTGTGTGTGTGTGTGTGTGTGTGTGTGTGTGTGTGTGTGTGTGTGTGTGTGTGTGTGTGTGTGTGTGTGTGTATGGATAGGCCTGTGCACCTGGGTGTATCTTAGTATTAAACTTAGAATGTTGTATGTTTTGTTGGTAAATTCAACATGCTTACAGTAGGTAACATGCTTTGCAGTACAATGACATCGACTGAGCGAAAAGACAATGTAATATGTATTATCTTTACATAGGAGTGACAAAAAGTTGTTTCTTTGCTGTGGCTCAATTTCAAAGAAATTGTCTTTAAAAAATAAGGTGTTTCTCCCTAAATAATGGCAAATAGTTTGGTGACAATTGTGTAAGAATAAACTGTAGCTTGATTACAAAAAAAGTATGCAGGGTGGATGCAGCAAAAAAGTAAACATATTGCATTATCAGAAAATACCTGTTTCAATGTATGTGGTACAGTCAATCTAATAAGTATCATAAAGGAAGTTATGATGATGGATATAGGGAATTATTCACTCCCAGTGTGTACAGTGCAAAAATGTACACTGCAGTAAATTGTTCCTTTTTAAAGTACAGACTTGAAGAAAAAGTGAAGTATAAAACAAATGTAAAGAATCAAATAGGGTGTGGGAGACGGAGGGGGGGAATGGTAGGAAGAAAGAGTGGAAAAGCAGAGGGAGGGAGACAAACAGGGGCTGCTTTGGGGCCGCCGGTCGCCACAGGGTGTGTGTGTGTGTGTGTGTGTGTGTGTGTGTGTGTGTGTGTGTGTGTGTGTGTGTGTGTGTGAGGTGTGTGTGTGTGTGTGTGTGTTTGCATGTGTGTGTGTGAGGTGTGTGTGCAATGTAATGTGTGTGATTTCACTTTGCATACTTTACAATGTGAATGTAAATAAATAGATGAATGAAATAAAACGTTTCCAAACAATGACACATGGTCTGATGAATGGATTTAACACACACACACACACACACACACACACACACAGGGTTGTGGTCCAGAAAGTTTTGGTGTGCAATGAAAATAAATCAATGACATGTACCTGTGTTTGTTTACTGGACAAAACCCCTTCACACATTGACACGTGTGGTGGAAATAGTAGCCATTTTGGACCATGAAACACTTTACCCTCTTAATCCCCAAGCCTGTTTTTCAGGTTTCAGGCTCGAAAATGACATTCCCGGAACAAATGACCATGATGAATGATCTTCCCTTCTAAAAGGGTTAAATTAATAATATTTATTCTCAAAGTAATGATAAACCTGTGAGTTGGATGTAGAAAAGTCAGAATCAATATAGATGTTTTTTATTTTAAAGAAAATTCCGATTGAACATAGTAAAAAACTGTAAATTATAGTGTCCGTTCAAAATATATTTTGTACTTATAGTGAAAACTAACCTTGGATGATGGGTTAGTGCAGGGGTTCCCAAACTTTTCAGCCCGCGACCCCCAAAATAACAGTGCCAGAGACTGGCGACCCCGTGGGGGGCGTAATTTCAGTTTTCCGCACTCTCGCGGGAGTGTCATTATTGTCTCACTACTATCACTACTACTATTACTATTACTACTACTACTATTACACTATTATCACTACTGTCATTATTAGGCTGTAAGTTGTTATATACTGTTGGAATGGGTAAGCAGGCCTATTGTTTTTGGATATTTGTGGAGTTTGGTGGTCCATGAGTGTTTTTTATTGGTTAACTGTTCCTTGGTATGAAAAAGTTTGAGAAACACTGCGCTAGTGGATTGTCAAAGGGGGAGCCTCGTTGCGGGGAAATATACAGATGGCTAGTCCGCCCCTGAAAAAGTCTATGCAAACTTTTTATTTGTTTTCATTTTTATTTTGTAATCATCTCGCGACCCCCACTTTGGGAACCCCCGCGTTAGTAGACTAAAAGCTTTAGGAATCCAAAGTAAAACATATAATAAGTACCGTGTATCAAGATTGATGCAAAACAAGTGATATTTAACCTTTTTAGACAGATTTAGCAAAAAAAAACTCTTCTGGGGCCATTTGGGTGGATTTTCCTTATCTCTGGCCCCCCTTCTTCGATTTTGACATGTGACATCTCTTTCTCACCGTTAGAGCCAATAGAATCGAAGGGAAATCGTCCCGAACACACTAATGTTAAAAAAAAGATGGCGTCTTTGCGCATTCAATCTTGCTACAGAGCAAAAGAATGGCCTGCTCTACTATTTGAAAACGGAATTGCAGTTTTATTGCTTATAGATCAGAAAATTTCAAAGGGGACACAGCCACATTGGATATTAACCTATGGATTAACTACATCATCGTTGTTATCGTTTTAATGCCATTGAAGACCAGTTTAGACCTGACAAAACCAAGGTAAGCCATGTTAGCGTTGTAGGCTACCTTGGGTTGCCAACTGTCCCGTATTAGCCGAGACGCCCCGTATTTGAGCCAAAAGGGGCGCGTCCCGTACGGGACTTTGTTTGTCCCGGACTCCCGTGTAAAGGGAAAAAATATATATATTTTTCTGTTTGCGCGCAATGCAGTGTGTCTGGCTTCGTGCCTGTGTGTTTGTGTGCTGTATCCGAAGCGCGCTAGGACCGCTCAGTTGACAGGGCAGGCACAATGCTCGCACATGTGTGTGTGTGTGTGAGATTTTCTCCGGTGGGCCGCGGGCGCGGCATCATTGTTTGTGTGGCATAATGAGACGTAAAAAATTCAACTAGTACTCATATCATATGATATCAATAACAAATAACCTTAAATTTATATTTTGTTAACACAACTTAATTCTCTCCCTATTACCCAATGTAATATTATATACAGTTCCACTTGCACT
>NW_011361882.1:10523-13141 GCF_000735185.1 Notothenia coriiceps
AGTCTGCATAGATTTGGTACCCCTGCTGATCTAAGAGTTAAACAAACTGATTCAGTTATTGTTCAGTTAAAATTCATTACATTTTGTCTGCCACCTTATATATTTCTATTTAAGGCTTTACTGATGTGCCACAATAATGTCACCTCATATTATTGATTTAAAATATCAATATTGTGGCTTTCCAAGTTAACATTGATTGATATGACTGCGATTAAATCAGCATATATTTCTGCCACGGGATGCCACCCCTGAAATTCTCCTGCCACCCTCTTGCCACCCCATGAATATTTGTCTAGATTCGCCCCTGCCTCAAACAGATCTCAGAACCTCCAGCCCAGCCTCCTTACTGTATGTGATGGCAAATAACTTATTGAAAGTGTTGGGTCTCCGAGGTTCACATTGTTAAGAACATAGGCGTACACCTTAGAGTGAAGTTAAATCCAGTTGTGTTGCAGAAGTGCGTACAGAGATGTTCATGATTCTAATGCTGTCTCAAATCGCATTCTTCTGTAAAGAGTCAAAACGCTGCACACGCAGCGATCGCCATGGCTAGACAACGGAAGTTTCATGACTGCGTTAATACGCTCCGGTAAACACAGCACTTTACAATAGGGTTGCCAACCGTCCCGTATTAGCCGGGACGCCCCGTATTTGAGTCAAAATGGGCGTATCCCGTACGGGACTTTGTTTGTCCCGGACTCCCGTGTAAAGGGAAAAATAAAAAATATTTTTCTGTTTGCGCGCAATGCAGTGTGTCTGGCTGCGTGCCTGTGTGTTTGTGTGCTGTATCCGAAGGGCGCTAGGACCGCTCAGTTGACAGGGCAGGCACAATGCTCGCACGTGTGTGTGTGTGTGAGATTTTCTCCGGTGGGCCGCGGCCGCGGCATCATTGTCTGTGTGGCATGTCAGCCTGTTCACGTTCACCTTGACATATATTATAATGTAACCCATTATCCCTCTCTTAATTCAACACAATTGTTTTATATTTAATAATTCCATAATGAATAAACCTATAATACTATAATAATACCCTAAAATACTATAATAACAATAACTATAGTACTAATTATACTATGATCAACTACAAAAATGCAGATTCTGAGAAGAGTTTCAAACCCAGGTCTCCCGTACCGAAGAGCGACGCTTATCTCACTGCGCCACAAAGCCACTTAGTGCAATCTGAGAATAATTTTTTTTTTATAGACTCCTCAATAGCGACGGGAGATTTGCCTGTCTTTTCTGCCATCAAAATGAACAAACGATGTATGAAATCCCTAATCCGCCAGAAACCCGAAAATCTTTGCGCGTGCGGGGGACACGTGCGTGTGTCCCGTTTCTCCATTTCTGGAAGTTGGCAACCCTAGATGAGGCCCTCACCTTCTACATGACACCCTGAGGGGGCGCTAGGGGTCTCACTCTCCACCGTTGGGGATAGAGCTCATGTATACAATTTTTTTTTATCAATTTCTTTTCACTTATAAATCTGACTGCTATAATAATTGAATATCCAGTGATGAGCATTTTGTTCTCAGAGGGTGTTTGTCTCGCTAACAGAGCTCATAGTACTTTATTTACAATATGCAAGTAGTCTCCTTCATTTAAATCATTTGTGAATCTGTGACTGAGATAGCAGTCTGTTTTTTTCAAAATGTTGAACATTCAAACATGACTTGTTGCAAAGAATTTGCAGCTTTTGTGGCATCTGTTGCATTTATCTGACATGTTGTGATGGTGACGTTTCAAAGGACATGAATCAGAAAATGAACTGGCCCACTGTAGGTCAGTCGTTCCCTCTGGGTGCGTGAAGCTTTTACTTCATTTGCTCAGATATTAAAGTGGGCCTCAAGCACCAAGCAATATAATAACACATGTCTTCTTATTAACGGTTTGCATCTTTCATTTTTAATTAGTTTGCACCAATGGACCAGGACTTACCAATCTTTATTGATTTGTTTCTTCTCCTAGGCAAAAGTGCTCAAGAGCATCTCGTTATCACAGTCCAGAAATTGTTGGTTGACCAGAAAAAAGTATACGTTTCAGCTTCTGAATGGCTGACCTACTGCTTCTGGATGCTTTTGATTCTCCTCTAATACCAGTACTGACATTCTGGAAAATCACATGTTTACTTTTGTGCGTTTTATTCAACAGTCCCTCCATTTTAGAAAAGTTATTCTCATAATAACTGTTGGGAAAATACTGAATGTACTCTTCTAATATCAGAGTAGCACATGATAACAAAGGCCCTACATAGTGTGTACGTAACAGGATGTATGATTACCTAGAAGAGCGTTTTAGGCATATGATAGCTACAGTGGGGCAAAAAAGTATTTAGTCAGCCACCAATTGTGCAAGTTCTCCCACTTAAAAAGATGAGAGAGGCCTGTAATTTTCATCCTAGGTATACCTCAACTATGAGAGACAAAATGAGAGAAAAAAAATCCAGAAAATCACATTGTCTGATTTTTAAAGAATTTATTTGCAAATTATGGTGGAAAATAAGTATTTGGTCACCTACAAACAAACAAGATAATCTCAATACTTTGTTATATACCCTTTGTTGGCAATGACAGAGGTCAAACGTTTTCTGTAAGTCTTCACAAGGTTTTAAACACACTGTT
>NW_011361882.1:13186-17025 GCF_000735185.1 Notothenia coriiceps
AGTATCAATAACGAATAACCTTAACATCATTTATGATTTTGTAACCAACTGTTAATTACTCTCCTCATGACGTACGCCAATATTAATATTATATGACTAGTCCGTCACCTGATGTGCCGACCCTGTACGGTGTGTTGTTACTACGGGGTCCTATACTATGATCAACTTAAAAAATGCAGAGTCTGAGAAGAGTTTCAAAACACGGGTCTCCCGTACCGAAGAGCAACGCTTATCTCACTGCGCCACAAGGCCACTTAGAGCGGTATGAGAATAAGTCTACTTTATAGACTCCTCAATAGAGTGAAGGGAGATTTGCCTGTCTTTTCTGCCATCAAAATGAACAAACGATTTATGAAATCCCTAATCCGCCAGAAACCCGAAAATCTGTCCCGTTTCTCCATTTCTGGAAGTTGGCAACCCTAAGGCTACCTAGCGTCACATGTTTTGATGTACGCTTTTGTTGATAACGTCGCGAGTTTGTATCTTTCAGTGTTGAGGTGGGCACCGTTAGATTCTGTGTCTTTACAATCATAAACGATGTGTTGGATGTGCAGCTAGGATAAGTAATAAGGTAGGAGTGATCTTCGGTGCAGTAATAGGTTAGAATTTTTCGCTCTGGGCTAATTCAGAGGTTCACTGTTAGCATTGTGTTTTTTTTTTGAAGACACAAAATGAAAAAGATCCGTTAAATTAGTTTTTTCCCATTATATGGATATAAAATATTCATAATTTATTCAATATTAAGGTTCCTTAGACGTTTTTTCCTACAAATGACGCGATTTCAGCCCCGGAACCGGGTCCGTGGGGCTTAAGAGGTTTTAATGCAAATGGTGGTAATGCATGGATATATAAAGTGCGCTGGATACAGCGCTTGAGGCCATCCTGGTTCATTTCAATCAAAGTTGCTCAGTTACAGGTGAAGCCAAAATAGCCTGACTGTTGAGAACAAAAATAGTGAGATCTTCGCTGGATCTCCATTGCATCTTCCCGGAATCTTCCCGGAACCTTCCTGGATCTCTCCTGAATCTTCCCTGGACCTTTTTTTGGATCTTCCCTGGATCTTCCACGTCCATGTGGGCCAAAGAGTATTAGCACTTGCATTTTCTTCATACTTGATTGCATAAAACTTTTAGTCCCTAATTACTTAAATAAGGGCTCAAGTCTCCATCCTGGCAAGTCACAGACTGACATGGAAGTGTATTACTACCGTTTGGCCACTAGAAACATTTGATGATCTTCCGACTCACTTACTGGGGGATTGATGGAATGACACCATTGAAGACAATCAATTCCATAAGGTAGAGGTATGTGCTCTGGTGAGGAGTTTTGAAGAGCATGTTTCAGACTGAGGATATTGCTTCTGGATAGAAGGATATTGTAAACCCTTCTGGGGTCACTGTATTGATCTATGTTACACTCCTCAGCAATGTTATTTATCATGAAATGAGGTTAATAATTTGAGATAACCTCCTAATTCCATGTTTTTTTATATCTTGTGTCAACACGTCGAGCAGCTTGATGCTGAAAATCTGTTCTGGAGGGACGTCATTAATCACAGTCCCTCAACTTGTGTGTTTGTTTATCCAACAGATAACCAGTTGGTTGCCTCTGACCATGTTGCTAACAAGATGCTCAAATAAACCCCCGGAGGAGAGAAAAGCCTGTGAACTCCACGAGGCAGAGCATTTGACAAGTTGATCAGAGTGAGAAATGTCTCGCATTTTATAAAAAGGTGGCTGAAGAGTGCTGGGTCTGAAAGAACGCCAACGAAAAGCCTGTCAGACTTCAAGGAGGGTATCACAGTTATTCTGACGTTGATACTGCAATTAGCCAGGGAAAACAAATATTAGCAACTGTAAACGTTTTCTAAATTTGACATGTCAGCTGTGTCATTACGTGCATCAGGAAACATAACTTTGGCCAGATAAGGTTGGGCACTGATTGGTTTGAGAACTTTCAAGGGTAAGGATTAATTAAGACATGATACATCTACAAAAAATGATTTAAAAGTAAAACCAAACAGTGTTTTTAGCTGTATTTGGCTGATAAAGTTTTGTAAAAACTCTTTACACCCACACAAGTGTCACTTGTTTCGTAACACGAGTGCATCTAAAGTTTAATCAGGAAAATGTAATGTCCAGTCATAACGGAAACAGTCAGAGTGCAACGTCTAAATCTGAAATCTAAACAGTCGGACTCAGGAGATCAAACCATTTTATTTATTTATTCAAAGATATGTAAATATATATTTCTATAATCTGACTGTGTAAATATTTGATCTATAAAAACACACACACAAACACATTGACACGCAGAAAGAAGCTGTAAACCCTTTGGCTGCAGAATTCTAATGAATGTTTGCAGACAGAAGCACTCGTCTCTGTCTTATGCAGCGAGAAAAATCACACACTGTACCGGACTATAGATTTTTTTCTACATGCACACACACAAATATGTACTATTTGGAAGATCTGCAGGCAGGCATACAAGAACAGAGAGAGAGGGAGAGATGAGAGGGAAAGAAAAGGGGAAGAGGGAAGTTACATTTTTAATTGAGTGTTTCTTTTCCTCGGAGCAAAGTAGGGCTGAATACAAGAGGGTTAGTGGGTGCCAACACACACACAACACACTTCTTGTGTCCTTTGGCACATTCTTCTCTTTCACTCTTGCATTAAGTACGAAAAAAGGGAAGAGAGTCAAAGTGGGGGGAGAGGGAGGAGGCAGGAAAAAGAAGGGAAGAGAGAGGAGAAGAGAGAAAACGTCCCTGCAGAGTCTTTCTCCCTTCCTGGAGCGAGCGCGGGCCCCTGCAGCGCCGCCTGTGTCATTTCCAGTGGCCGTGAATACAGGTATTAATAAAAGCCCCATGGGGAAGAGCACACAATATAACCCTACATTTTCAGGCATTATGAAAGGACGCCCCCAGGGGTCCTCGGGCTCAAATTTCTGAGATGCAGGCATTGTAAAAAGACGCCCCCGGGGGAGGTCCCCGCAATAGAAATCTGCTGAATTCAAAGCATTTCCAGAGCCCTGGTGGGAGCCATTACTCCCATTGGAAGAGGAGAGAGGGTTTTTTCACCCTCTCTTCCAAACGCTTTTTCTGCTTCTTTTTTTTTACCAAACATGTGTTGCTGACATGTTGACAGATTGCTCAGTGAGGTGTTTAGGTGCATGCACAAGGCACGTCTGCTGAGACACGAGCTCCCTCCCTCTTCTCCCCTCGCTCTCTCTCCCTTTCTGCCTTCCCCCCTCCTTTCAGTTCCCAAGTTCCATCCCTCCCTCCGACTGCAAAGCTCTCAGTGCGCCCAAAATTGCCCCCATCCATATTTCATAAAGGAGAAAGTAGGCTGAAAGAGAGGGAGAGAGTTTAGGCAAGATGGAGAGAGAAAGAGGTGAGAGGGGGGAGAGAGAGGACGACGAGGGGAAAAAAGGAAGATAAAGAGAGACAAAGCGGGATCAAGGGAGGGGAACGGGAAGAGGAGAGGACAGATAAAGAGAAATAGAGCGGTGTAGAGAGTGGGAGAACTCTGCGGTGAAAAATGAACCCTGTGATGAAAAATGACTTCACAACAACCCTTCTCCGTCTCACCCCCTCCGTGCCACCCCTCCCCTCTCTGCATGTTGTATCCCCCCTCTTCTTCTTCTACTTCTCTCCCACCCAACCCTCCCCCCTCTCCTCTGGTGCCGGGCTCCTGCTCTCTCCCTGGAAAACCTGAGCGGCAGCCAGCTGTGTCTGTGTGCGCGCTGTGCACTTGTATGTATGCCAAGGGCTTAGCACAGGAATCTTCGGGCCACCCCCGGGTACAGAGACACAGAGGGAAGGCGGGGGGGGTTTGGGTGTG
>NW_011361883.1:0-1732 GCF_000735185.1 Notothenia coriiceps
GGGGGGGGGGGGCAAAGACAAGAGTTAGAGTTAAACAGGAAGTGGAATCAGAGTTTAAAGACCATTCAGAATTATTAAACTGCCTCTGATTGGCTAGGCACATTTGGAAACGGGTTCATATATTATTATTTTGTATAGGTTAACTGGTCCATATAATAAAAAAGACTCACTTTATCTTGGGTCCTTGTAAGAATGATTTGTTTTCTAAATCATGTTATAAAAGTTCAATAAAAGATGAAATATTCTTCACCAAATGAAAAGGTATTGTATCACTATGGAGGGGTTTATAAGTCACTGAAATACAGCGTCATGAAATATTCAGCTAACACTAAGAGATTGAACATGAATGGTGACGCTACTCTGGGCTGCGTGACTGTGCTTGAATGGCCTGCAAAAAAAGTTTGGACTAGAAATATGCTTAGTCAATGCTGGGGTCGGGGAGAGTAAACTAAGCAGCAGCTAGATAGAGTACATGCTTCCCCTGATATGTAACCACTGCAGAGCAGAGCAGACTTCACTTGTTGCTGTGAATAATGCAGCAGGAAGATCTTTGTTTCAAAAGCCTTTCCACCTCTTTAAATCTGCACAGCACTCCACTTTCAATATGGTATTTGTTGTATTGTATTTGGTAAATACACCAGCTTTGGGATGAACTCCCCTCTCTCGAGCAGAAACAGGAAATGCCGTAAATTTTCGTAACAATGGTTCCAAATCACCATCTCTTGGACAAAAAAGAATAACTCAAATAAAACTCAAAAGATCTTTAATAGCGTTTCATTTTCTGTACATCTTCTTTTTTTTTTTAATCAGATGTTTATAAGCCGCTTAGTTTTTGAAAAGAGTCTGAAAATATACAAGACTTTACAATCAAATGCACACGTTTACCGTTTTCTAGATTCAACACGGGTATATGATGGTAACCATGACGTTGTTAACATCTGTATGACGATGTTAAATGTCTCTTGTTATGCAGTTTATCTGTGTGTTTCCTGACGGACACACACAGCGTTGAGTCGGTCAGGTAGAGCAGCAGGTGAAGTCAGGTGATGCAGACTCGCTGTTGGATGGCTTGATAAGCCACTCCCCCTCCACACTCATTGGTTTGGAACAGCACTAAATGAGGCAGACCCTCCACGCAAACGGAGGGGGGGTATGGGCGGAGGGTTTGGAATTGGGCCAAAAGCAGTGGTTCTCAAATGGGGGTACGCGGACCCCTAGGGGTACGTTGGAGTACTGCATGGGGTACGTGAGATTTATTTTATGTTAATGAAAAGCAACTTAAGTAATGCATTTAAACAAACTACTAATAGTAGATTAACTACGGTATTCAAAGGTTTACAGTAATTCTGGATAATAAAATGGGAAAAATAAATGGGGTGCTCTCTTTTCCTCTCCCTCTCCTGACAGCCCGTCAGTCTCGTGCAGCTCGCTGAACCTGTAATAAGTGACCCGACAGTAAAGAATAAATATATGTATAACTAGTTTAGCTAGTTCCAGAGTAGATACACTAGCTAAGTGTGTTAGGTCTAACTCTTAGTGTATTTTGCTCCGCTCAACGGTCCGTCACAGCGGGGGAGCTGTGATCCGGAAGAGCTGCGTGTTCTCCGTCAGCAGCAGCTGATCTGATCTCTGATCTCTCTCTCGTGTCTGGTTATACTTCACTCGCGTGTATCTCCAAATATATCAGATCTAACTAGTTCTAGTTAATTATATGACTGCCTGCTTATCAAAG
>NW_011361884.1:0-3098 GCF_000735185.1 Notothenia coriiceps
GTTTGCGGCGGCGGGTGCGGTACCGGCGCACCAAAGGCAGCGGGAAAAGTCCCCGAATCTCCCGATGGCCAATCCGAGCCTGCTCACACACACACAACTGAAACCAAAATCATTTACAGCGTTGCAATCGGGAAGAAAAGCAATGTGGAGCGGCACCTCACCACTTCACAAGGAGTTTAACCGTGACACTTTTCGAAATCCCGTTTGTGTCCCCCCACTTTACAAATAGGCCTATGTTTATTATAATTTTTTAACGCAAGCCGTCATCGCCACGAAGGAGCACACAGCCTCTGAAGCCTCAAAAGTTCAAAAGGAGAGTGATTAGTAAAATATGCTTAAATAAAAAGAAAGAATGCTAACTAGCTAACATAAGATAAGAATAAACAAGTTTAAATAATTTGTTATTGGTTTTGATCATATTCTAAAGATGTTTGGATTATTGAAAAGTATACAGCTCCCTTTCAGTGTGTTGAGAGCTGTATCCATAGATTCATTTTTTGCTCAAAGTGCACCAGATTGAGGTTTCCACTTCAACATTAAAAAAAAAATCTTCCCGGGGGTGCATGCCCCAGGACCCCCCTAGAGGAGGTGAGGTCCACCCCCTAATAAAGCAGGTTAAAATAATTAAATTGCATACATTTTCTTTTCGTAAACATTGAAAACGGGTCCCACAGACTCAAACAGCACACAAAGGTTAATGGTAAGCATATAATAATGTTCAAATGTGCTTAATAGATACAGTGCAAAAAAACAAAAAAAGAGGAGTAAAAGTAGCTCACGACTTGTTTTATTTTTTGAAAGTAGCTCTCATCCTAAAAAAGGTTGGAGACCCCTGTTATAGAACGATACATTTGACAATTTTAAGCTTGGCCTACCATTTCATTGGAGCGATGAGGAACAGGTGGGGCTTGAAAAGGCCCACCTGTTCAAAGTGGGGAATGACAGAAAAAGTTTGAGAACCACTGATTTAGGTGATTCAGATGCAGGGCCTTGCGCAAGATGAATCAAGGCTGCTAGACATTCAATAAAACACAGACATCATTAATGTCATTCGTTCCACCTGTGCCACTCTGCCATGAGAAATGAGTGCTGAATCTCTAAATAACGCATTTTCAAATGTTGGAGGATAATTTAATTCTCTGTCAATTTAGGCCAACTCTGTTTACAATGTAGCAATGCCACATGAGTCTTTCCTGTATGGTCCAGTGTGTTTAAAACAGCTGAGTTAATCAGTGTAGCAGCTAATCGCTTACTCTAATCAGATTACTTTGTCCATGAAGCTTAGGTCACCAGCCCACCCACATAACAGACCCTCAGTTTGTACCTGCAACTCTCTATTTTCCTATAAAAAATATCTTGTGAGGAAACAAAACTCAAACTAAATTATCCAGGCAGCCGACAGACAATTGCTTTGGATTCTCTTTAAAAAATGAGACCAAATCTTGGCTTTATTCCCGTCTAAATCCAAATCCCTTCCCTTGTTTTTCTCTGCTGGGTGGTTTTGCTACAAAGGCAGTGTGAAAGATCTCCCTGCTGAGGCTAATCTGTCCTGATCTGTGTGGCACATTTGGGTGTTCTGTTATTCTCAAAATCAAATGATGTTTTAGTATTCAATTGACTTGATTCGTAATCTCTAAAATGTTCTGTCACAATGGCTGCTTTATGGTCCAAGGTCTAAGAGATGGGGGGGGAAAGGGAAACTCTCACACCTGGCTTTAGTTTCCTGTGATAGTGAGTAGTGAGTAGTGAATTCTTGCTTTGAAGTTCAAACCTCATGGCTGGGAAAATCTAGCTGGAGACCGACAGAGGCACTTTCATCATGCTGCCTTTAAGCAAAAACAGATATTATATATTATATATAAGATATTATAACAGATATTGTTACTATGCAAGGACAAGTATTTGAAGTGGTTACCTGTTATAAATGCCTAGGTATCTGGCTTGATGATTGTCTTACTTTTAAACTTCATGTCAATAACCTGCTTAAAAAGCTGAGGGTTAGACGAGGTTTCTTTTTCAGAAACAAGTCCTGTTTCTCTTCTGAGGCCAGGAAAAGGCTATTCACTGTGACCTTTTTACCTGTGCTGGACTATGGTGATCTGGTTTATATGAATGCACTTGCCCATTGCCTAAACAAGTTAGATGCCGCCTATCACAGCGCACTGAGATTTGTCACTAATTGTAAAGCATTTACTCATCACTGTACCCTGTATGCCAAGGCCGGTTTGCCATCACTTACTGTAAAGAGGCTCAGTCATTGGTACACGTTTATTTATAAAGCTTTGTTGGGTAAACTCCGTATTATATCTGCTCTCTGATAACACAGAGAGTTGCAAGCAGCTATTGTCTGAGATCGCATGATGTAGTCTTGTTAGATGTGCCAAGAGCAAGGACTGTCTTAGGTAAGACAGCTTTTATGGGCGCAGCTCCACTTGTTTGGAACAATCTTCAGCAAGAATTGAAACTGAGCAATCTCATTCCTCTGCATGTTTTTAAAGCTAGGCTAAATGAAATGCTCGTTGATACTATGGGCACTTGTCAATGTCTATAACTATGTAAATATATCCTGTAAATATAATGTATGATGTCCTTTATTGTTTTATGTTTCATGTGGAACCTATATGCTGCAGGTCTCCCTTGAAAAAGAGATCAATCTGATTAAATAAAGGTTTAAAAATCACATAAGAAATTAGGAGATGTTTCATTGCATTGCTTTTACGCAGTAGAACATGTCCATCCACTCTCCAGGCAGTGCTTACATATTTATTTGAGAAGGTTTAATTAGTTAGGACAATCCACTAAAAAATATAATTAGATGTTGTTTCTTTTGAGATAACTTAATTCAATCTTTACTAGAGAATTCGACCAGAGAGAGATTGATCATTCAGAAATGCCGAGGTGGAAGAAGTACTCAGATTTGTTACTTAAGTAAAAGTAGAAATACTACATTTTAAAAGTACTTTGTTACAAGTAAAAGTGCTGTATTCAAAATCTTACTTAAAGTGGACCTACTATGCTATATTGGAAAAATCTATTGCAGGGCCATACCTATACAAAACATGTCTGTGAAGTTTTTTGCTTAAAATACCAAACAGTTC
>NW_011361885.1:0-15283 GCF_000735185.1 Notothenia coriiceps
GATAATATATTAAAGGGCCCTCTTGTGCAAATGTTCATATCAGTATTTAGTGTCTCTCCTGTGACTTGTCTCCATGCTTTAATGTTCAAAAAGCTCTTTATTTTGCTGCAGCACCTCTTTTCACCCTCTGTCTGAAACCAGAGCCCAGTCTGCTCTGATTGGTTAGCTGGCTGGCTCTGCTGTGATTGGTCAACCACTAACAGATGTTTCACAATTTCGCTTATCACGTATGTTGAGGTGCTAGCCAAAAGAAGCGCAAGTGTATAGTGATGTCACTGGGAGTGTGTGAGAGGAACTCCCTCTGGAAGGAACTTTGGTATTTTAGCCTTTGCAGACCATTGACATGCACAAACACCTATGTAACAAACCACAGGAAAGGGAAACCCCAAAAAGCACCCCTTTAAGTCTTCTTGGTGACATCATGATTATACACAATGTTATCGGAAAATCTCATCTTATTTCCCTTAAGTATTGAGAGACAAAACCAGAATAGCATTAAAGCAAATTGTTTATTTGACATCACAACAACAACATGATGAAATTAAATAATATGAATGAAAACATAACACAAACTTTGGCATGAACATAAAATGGCACATGAAAGAGCAATTTAATCAGTAGTATATAAACTATATATATATAAATTACAGTAACGGCTGACTTTGTGTAAAAGCACATTGTCTTCATATCCCTGCTCTGAATATCTTTGGGATATTTCACACAGCCGTAAAACATCCAGCTACATCAAGTGTCGGTCTTCATTCAGCATAATATAAATATATCTCTACATCTTTGACAATCGAAGAGAAGACATTAATAACAACATTTTTGTAAATAAATAAATAATATAAATTATAATTATGATGGTACGCACAATGAGGAAATAAAGTCCAAAGGAAGATTGAAACGCAAACACAAAAATAAGTGTTTAAAAAATGAGAAACAGCCAAACGAAGTGAACATATTAAAAAAACAATAACTCATTTATACATATTTTTCCAAAGAGTTGTGACTTCCTGTATTTGGTTTGTGTTGTAGGTCCTATGAAGGGTTGATCGTATTATTTGTTTCTTTGGATCTTAAACGTGGAAGAGCTTAGCCCCATACACCTAGTCAAAATCTTTGAAAATCATCTTCAACAGAATAGTTCATTTATCTTTTTTTTTGTATGCTTACATTTTTAATGGTACATCTTCTGCATGAGTGGTTTTCAACTCATGGATCCGCTCCTTTCTTCACTGTGCATGATAAGAGAGGAGCAACAAGTGCTAATATTTCTTTACCCCTGTATGAACGTCCCATGTTCCTTCAGTGTTTCATCTCAGCCCTGCTGCAGAGCCCAGGCTGGCCTCGTCCCTCCACATAAAGTCCTGCCGCTCGTCTCTGGCCGGTCTGCTCTCAACAGGAGTGGGTCTGTACCCGGATCTTCCGTCTGGGCAGAGGGAGAGGCTGAGGCGAGCCGTGCCGTTGCTGATCTTGAACAAGCCGTTGGGACCGAGGAAGGAGTCTCTTTCGCTTCCTCCAACGTTGTTGACATTCTCTAAGTCATTGTAGACTGCAACGTCGCTGAGCTGCTTCCTCCCCTGCAGCCTCCTCCTCCTCCTCAGGAAGATGATACCTGCCAGCAGGACCAGCACCAGGACGGCCAGAATGCAGGAGACGGTGAGGGTGGCGGAGGAGGGCTGGGAGGTCTGACGCAGGGCAGGCTTGAAGCTGGGCTGCAGGGTGAACTCACAGCTGGGACCCATGAAGCCTTTGGGGCACTGGCACACCGGCCCGGTAAAGTGGGTGAAGCAGGTGCCCCCGTTCTGGCATGGGAGGACTCCACAGGCATCTGAGCGCACGCTGCAGTTCTTGCCGGTGTACCCCAGGGTGCAGGAGCAGGTGTAGCCGTTCACACCGTCTTGGCAGGTTCCAGCGTTCTGGCAGGGGGTGGAGGCGCAGTCGTCGATGTTGACCTGGCAGTTGGCACCAGTAAAGCCGGCCTTACAGCGGCACAAGACGCTCTGCCCGAGATCCAGACAATCACCACCTGCAGGAGAGAGAAAATACTGTTGAGCATCCAAGAGATCTGAGACGACTCTTTGTTAAAAGGGTTGTTAATGTGATTACATCTTAACACTCCTTTGCAGCAGGTGCAATGATGCTGGAGTGTTGACAGTGGCGTTTTTCAGGAAAACGATTTGATATTTTGCCAAGTAACTGCTGGATTGTCTTTCAGCCACTAGATGTCGCCAGAGGAACACTCACCGTTCAGACAGGGCCTGTTGCTGCAGCGGTCCAGCTTCTTCTCACAGTTGGAGCCGGTATAGCTGGGGGGGCAGCGGCAGGTGTAGCCCCCAGTCATGGCCTCCACACAGGTGCCTCCGTTGAAGCAGGGACCGTCCGCACAGGTCATGGCGATGATCTCGCAGTTTTTACCGTAGAATCCCTGAGGGCAGTTGCATGAGTAGTCGTTCTCCAGGTCCTGTGGACAGAGGGAGATAAAAGGTCTATGTTAAAAAAGAAATAGAGTTTGGGATAGATGTGTGGCGCCATGTTGTTCTGCAGCTGTTTTAATGTTAGGTAAAGGGATGATACAAACTCTTCATTTTCAATATGCATCAAATGAGTCTACATGAAGTTGTACATTTGCAGTTCAGCAATTTACTTGTTTATTGCAAATGAATAGTCTCTTCACACGACTTAAATGCAAAATAATCTATATACTGGTAGCACTGTAAATTAATAGACTGGCACTATGACATCATCAGCAGCCAAACCCTTTTAAACTGTGCAGTGCTCCATTATTATCTTATTAATACTAATACCCCACTGTATATATTGCAATATACATTTTAAATATTGTAGTATTGTGCACCCTTCTACTTTAGCTTCTTATGTTTATATACATATTTGTATTACATTTAATTAAATTAAACATTTACTTTCATTTCCTCAGTTTATATACATTTATTTATTTGTATTTTATAAAGTATTCCACTTTGTATTGCACATTGTTACTTTAACTTCTCATGTGTATTTTTTTTCAATTTTCATTTATTTCAGTTTCTATATAAATAAAGTATTCTGATTATGATACTGTTCTTATATTTCTGCTGTTGTGGTACTTGATATTCCACGCATGGGATCCTATCTATCCTATCTTTAAAGCTTGTATTTCTTTATGCAGGTGTTTCAGTATAATTGCACCTTAAAATCAAACGAATAACACTTGATCCCCTTGTACTCACGTTGCAGCTGCCTCCGTTCTTGCAGGGGTTGCTGTCACACTCGTTGGTCTCCAGCTCACAGTTGGTCCCTCCGAAGCCGGGCCGGCAGGTGCAGGTGTAGCTGCCCTGGCCCGTGTTGGTGCAGGTGGCCCCGTTGGCACAGGGCTTGTGGTTGGTGCAGTAGTTGAGGTCCTGGTCGCAGAAGAGGCCCCCCCAGCCCTCCTGGCAAGTACACTGCCAGGGCTGGCCGCAGGTCCCATGGAGGCAGCCTGGGTAACGAACACACTCGGTGCAGAAGGGGCCCTGCCAGCCCATGCGACAAGTACAGCCCCCAGGGGCCTCGCAGTAACCGTGCTTCTCACTGCAGTCCGCCGAGCAGATGGCTGGAGAGGGGGGAGGGGGGGGAGAGGGGGCATGATTACAATGGGAATGCCTCCTCATACATCTCTTACACACACACACACACACACACACACACACACACACACACACACACACACACACACACACACACACACACACACACACACACACACACACACACACACACACACACACACACACACGTACAACGACTTTCACTGCTTGGTTAAGTATTAATCCAAGAGCTGGTAGCACACTGCTGGAGAAAACGTTTTCTTTTATCTCCAACTCCACACACACACACACACACACACACACACACACACACACACACACACACACACACACACACACACACACACACACACATATTTCAAGGTGATTTGAGTGTAGGTGTGTGTGTGTGTGAGTGTGTGTTTGTGTGTAATAGGGGCCACAGCTCTTTGTGACAGAGAACAAAAGGCAGATGGAGCACCACAGCCGGTAACACAAAGCACTACGGGACATCACTCTGATAAAAGAAAATCTATATGCCCTGAACACATATCTAACTGTAAGAGATCAACTTGAGTGCTAAATAAAAAAGCTATATGTTTATCTCTGCTTTGACAAAACTTGGGTGTAATTTTTCAAGTCTTGGGAGGACAAAGGGTTGGGTTTTTTCCTCCATTTAACTGATTTTTGAGTAACTAATGCCTACATTTGCCTCCACTCAATAAATGCCCTACATTTCTTGACTTTCTTGGCAGATGTTTGTTGGTGTGTTTTGTGATGTATTGTTTTGTTTAGTGAAGAGAGTGCACAGACTGGAAACTCCTATGTAATTACAGTAAACAGTCTCCAGAATGGTGACATTTAATGAATGTGTTTCTTTTTTTCTTACTGTTTTTTTCTTGTATTGCATTGTACTTTATTCACTTTTTACATGTGTTTTGGTAATCAAATGCAGTGTTTTCTCTCATATCTTAGCCCCTAAAGTGCCTCAGCAAACTATTATAAGGCGCCTTGCTCCAGAACATTTTGGTACTTATTATTAAACTTACGTTCAGAGCAGTAGTTTCCCTTCCAGCCCTCCAGGCAGATGCGGCTTCCTTCCTCGTCGCAGGTGTAGTGGCCCAGCGTGTCGTCTCTCGGCCTGCAGTATTCGGCACAGCCGTCTCCAAAGTAGTACTCATCGCAGAAGACGTGGTATGAGTAGCGCAGCTCGCTCTGCTCTCCAAAGTGAACATCCTGGGACCAATCCTCCCCGATGGCAAGTCTCCTCCGGGTGGCCAGGCGGCTCACAAGGTTGTTTTGGTTGTCTGAAGAGGGAATGAGCACAATTGTTATTACCCTTGCCTTCGTCAGCCCAAAGCCTACGTGCACTTGTGATTTATATCAGAATAAAGTTTTAGTGATATACATAAAACTTCGATTCAATGATTTAGCATCTCATAGAATAAACAACCTACCTGTGTATTCAGTCGGATTCTCGGCATTCCAGGCTTCAATAATCAACGAAAATGTTCCCTATAATAGAGAAAACGGAATTGGTCAAAGGGGGGTATTTACGCACGAATCTGTCATTGTTACATTGCCCGATTTCAAACCTTGAACTTCCGAAATCTAAAACTTGTAATTATTTAAGTATGATTTTTCCATTTACCGGCCACTTGAAGTGGAAAGGCACCCTGATAGGAGCGCTGCTAGAGATGGAGGTGTGATCAGCCCTGATAACATTGGTGTGTCCGGTGCCAAAGGTGCATGGTGGCTCGGCTGAGATCACATCCTCGGGGTGTTTAAGGCAAATCCTGAAAAAGATGTGACAGTCCCTGTGTCTTCTGCAGATCCGCTGCGCCGTGTGGTATGAGTTTATCTTCAGCTCAAACACACCGGAGGAACAAACCTGCAATTACAGAAACACATGATGTGAGACACGCTGTGCGTAAAGACATGTTGAGATTATCTTATCAGGACATAACAAGGTAGCCAACTTACTACGTGCACTAAGGCAAGAGCTAATAGGTATCTCAGGTGCAGATGTGCCATTTTCTTCTCGGAGTTTGATTTCCAGTTCTATGTGAATGTTCGCATTCGTCGCTTGCGATAATATTCCCAAAAAATGTTGGATCAAAATTAAAAAAGTTTCATCCCTTTGACATCTGTTATCCTGGTGTTCTATCCTAAATCCTTGTCTTCTGGTGACAGGCTTCTACTCCTTCCCGGTTGGTACTCCACTTGTTTTGGTTCTGCTGCGTCAAAAGGCGCAGAGTGGTTTTATACTCTCTGTTGCTGCGCGTCACTGGCAAAGAGGAGGAGCAGGGGCAGACCTCAGGGGAACAGCCTGACACGGGGGCCCAGCCTGCCCGCCTGCCTGGGGATTTAGAAACCCACATTACACCTGGGCTGAATTTGTAATAAGGAGATGCATAAGCTAGTGCAAGGCAGATATATAAGCATATCTGTATGCATCCTAACGCATGTGGGTGGTGGAATTGAATCAAACGCAACACAAAAGGTCTATTCAAGTTCGTGAGGCCAAACATTAATGTCTTCTATCTTATAACTGAGTGGAAGGAAAACTGTTGATTATATGCCTTATATAACACACACGCCATAAAAATATGTAAAAATACTTTTACATCCAGATTTGTGCCAGGAAACTATACAATCAATGACTCCTGCATTAAATCATCACTACATTAAATGTTTCACCAATATACAGATTATTATTTGTTTTCTCTTTGGAGCCGGCCTACACAAAGATCAGAAGGAAGCGGTGAAGAATAGCACATATAACTTTTTTTTAACTCTTTCTTCATGCCCAACGTTGTAATTGCTCCAACGCGTGTGGGGTGACAAAGAAAGTGGGCAGGTCCTGGAGAGGGACTATTGTGCGTCTGTCGGCTATTCAGACCTCTGTCGCGCTCCTGGAGAAGGGTGCGGGGGTATACAAGAAGGAAGGGGGAGGCGTGTGTGTGTGTGTATGTGTGTGTGTGTGTGTGTGTGTGTGTGTGTGTGTGTGTGTGTGTGTGTGTGTGGACGCTTTGGGGAGACAATAGCCGCGGTTTGGAGCCCCACACGGTCGACCATGTGCCATTGATTACCATACAGCTGTTCGCATGAGTCCAGACAAAAGCAACATGATAGTCCAAACTCTGCAGGACACCCCCCTCTCAAACTCCACACACACACACACACACACACACACACACACACACACACACACACACACACACACACACACACACACACACACACACACACACACACACACACACACACACACACACACACACACACACACAGTATTGATTTAGGAGGGTTCTGGCTGGCCGTCGGTTTCAGCAGCTGTCGTCGCTGGATGGTGGAGGGTAAACACACCTAAACGGTTATTTACTTTAAAGCTGATCCACCCGAATGACCGATTTAATAGTGAATAGCATCAGATTTATATTATAATATCAGGTAATTTAAGTTTCACAACCTTAAAATAAGCATTGGTGTTCTGTTCGCTATTTTATGGTTATGGTCGCTTGGAGGTGCGTAAACTTCTGTATCCAAACAGCGGTGGTGGTGTAATACATCAACATATAATCACTAATAGAAATAAAAAGCAAGTTTGATTCAGAAAGGGAAGGAACAAATTCAACGAACTGACATAAAGTCAGAGATTTAAAGATGACAACTGCATGACATTTCTGTGTTTACTAATTCCACCCTGGAACGCGTGTGTTCGGAAATGTGCATGGGAGTAGGCGGTTGGGGGTGGGGTTCCATTGATATTGTAATGAGGGGAGAGGACGCGTGCCTGAGGTGGCCCCCTGAACATCCTGGCACGCTTCTGTGCAGGACAGAGTCCTAAAGGAGGAGGAAACACACAGTTAACTTGTATGCAAAGTATATGAAGATAAAAGACTGGAGCAGCCTCTTGTTGTTATTCAAGTTTGCTTGCTAACTTTAATGCCAAACCTCAAGCCCAGAACAGTGGCAAGGAATTCCTTTTGTTTTCCTCAAGTTGCATTCAACTTTTGGAGAGTACATTTAAAAAAGTGCTTAAAAATGAAAATGGCTTGTTTATAGCATTATGTATCTTATAAGGAGAAGAAGGTCATCATCAAAGTACACTTTTTGGGAACACTACAATAAGGGACACACAAAGGAGTTAACAGGGAACAAATGAGGGAGAAAAAGGAGGAAATAACTGCTGGTGAATCCTAAATTGACGTGTAACTCCTTATCACATATTATAGCTAATGATTAGTAAAATAAGAAACAAGAGAAGAAGGAATTTCTTAAAAATGTGTTAGCCTACTGATTTTCTGTCCACCCAAGTAAAGTGAAAAGTGGTTCTTAAGTTCCTAAACAGTCCCTCATGCTTAATCATTATGTCAGGATAAGTAACAATACCAAATAATTTCAACTTGACTATCTGACAAACAACTAATAATTATGCTACAAGCTTCAGAAATAGAAATATTGAAAAAACATTTTACCAGAGATGGGAATGAAACAGACGGCTCACTTGTTAGTAACTTGAGACATCATCATCCTCATCCTCATCCTCATCCTCATTATCCATATCCTCATCCTCATCCTCATCATCATCCTCATCATCATCATCATCATCATCATCATCATCATCATCATCATCATCATCATCAACAAGTTTAAATTCTTCTTGAGTTTTTATGTTCCTTTATTCAACCTCAGAAAATAACTGTTTCCATGCAACAACAACTTGTGACTGAAGTGAACATGTTAGCATTCTAGACTAACCAACATACGATAATGACGCCTGTGTGGCTAAAGTGTGTGAAGTTATATTATGTTCATAATATCTATGTATGTTATTGTTAATATAATGAACAAAATGAACTTGTTAAAGAAATCTGTCTTTGATTCCTCATTAATAACTAATTTTAAAGATAACGATGATGTATGGGGGATGAAGCAACTATTCAGTACTCATGCGTTAATGGTGATATATCATTTCGTTTGGTCGAATGTATTGATTGGACGGCCAACATAAGATTATTATGGTGAAGTGGTCTGTTGGGGCTGTCAAAATAGCCAACATTAGAACTTTGTTCGCTAAATGTAATGACTTTTGAAGCTAGTGCTGATGGCTCTTAATGCTGGAAAAGGATTGGCGGCATTGAGCTAGGTTTTATTGTTTGAATAATTTTAAGATCTTGCCTTCTCAAATGTACCTATCCAAGCCTTAATTAATCAAAAGCAACTCAAATTTGATAAGGAATTAACTTAAGGTTAACAATTGGTTCCGAATTCATTCCTCATGCGTTCCCTGGCAACTGCTCACATTGGTGTGTAGCTTAGTGTAAATTATTAACACATTTTGAAATGTGTTCTACTGACTCTGTTATGAATATGGTATCGTATCAGCATGCTTTGTTTTTTCATTATTTGAGGTTGATGTTGTATGTTGTGTGTTTTCTTCACAAAGACAAAAGGCATTATTTGTATAGAACCTAAACAGATAAGTTGCAGCTTCTCGATGATCTTAGTAAATACTAGCAGGTAAAATAATCCAAAGGGAACTAAGCACAGGCAATCTGTGGCTGCTCTACAGCATCATAATATTTTCATCACAACTTGATTCCAAATAATACAAAATAAATCTTAGTAAAATGTGATGAATATTGAATGTGAAAAGATAAAGACCCCCTTCTGCTCACATCCCCAAGGATTACATTTCCTCCAGCATAAAGGAACAAATATATATAGATATATATCCCACTTCCCATAATGTGTGTGTGTGTGTGTGTGTGTGTGTGTGTGTGTGTGTGTGTGTGTGTGTGTGTGTGTGTGTGTGTGTGTGTGTGGCACATGTTCCTATACATCATGTTATATATCTTACCACCCTCATGTCACACACACACACACACACACACACACACACACACACACACACACACACACACACACACACACACACACACACACACACACACACACACACACACACTGTCCACACCTCCTCTTGTACACACACTAATGCTACATTACCGCTGCATCTCTTAGTGTCTTTGTGTCAGGGGAGCAGATGGACAGTGCACCCTCTCTGCTGTTGTCATCTGTATTACTTGCAGGAGTGTGACATGAGTGTGCTACAGGGCATGGGAACCCAAGAAGAGTCATGTCAACCCCACCCTCGGACCTCCCATTAGAAAGAGTGGCCAGCATCTGCCTCCTCACAGCAGCTTGGAGATCCCTCTCCCAGAGGACACTGGGAGAAAGAGAGGGGGAGCTGCTGCAGATCTGACCCTGCAGGCTCTCAGGGGAGAAGTCCGCCTGTTGTGGCCACTTCTGGAGCCCCAGCCTGCTGTCTGACTCTGGGACAATAGAAGGTGTGGATGGGAGGGTGGCAGGCCAGGATGCTCGGTTTGTGATTGCGTTTGTCAGTGCATACATATATCCTCAAATGTATGCATGTCATTCGGTTGATTGGTTGAACTCATTAAGATTCAGGATGCTTTAGTGCTGTTGGGTACATAAAGATGCACACAGCCCTGCAACATCACCATTGAGTAACTTGCTGAGTCAGAGGAGGGTGGGGTAGAGGTGCAGTGGCAGGTACATCACTGGCAAGCAACATAAAAGATTGAAATACTGTGATATATTACATTACATTTAATTTAGCTGACGCTTTTATGCAAAGCGACTTACAATAAGCCTAAATATATGTAGGCTTTACTTGTTTTGAATCAGTGTTTTAAAACAGTGTAGGCCACTCTTGATTCCATCTGTGTTTAAATACTGAATCTCCTTTCCTTTACCCCTCCTCCAGACACCTGCAGGACAGCTGACTTCCAGTTAAACAGTCAGAGCTGCTGCACTTTCCTTGTTCTCTCTACTTACACTTCAGATGTCCTCCACGTTCTAAAGTCTTCCTCCTTCTTATTCCTGCAACACATACAGTATAGAGCCCTCGGTTCCTCTTTCAGTCTGATTATTACACTTGTTTAGATAGTAGAGCAAAGAGGATTTATAGATGGAGGCAATATAAAGATACCACGTGATTAGCAAAGTGCTTAACAGAGACACATCAACATCTAGGGTTAGGGTTCTAAAAACATGCCAACAAAGTCAAAAGCAACATATTTCTGTGTCAAATGCAAAAAAACACACACATTTCAGTTGAGTTTAGTGGGATAAGAGATGTGTTGTGAAGGTGGCCACATTTCACATAACATTTCATTCAAATGGATACATTCCCTTAAACGCTCAAGACCTGTGATACACTGTATACAGATATGGATCACTGTGCTTGTGGATCTTTAACTTCCTGACAGGCAGACCCCAAGGACAAGCTTGCGACACAAGTCTTCCACATTCGTTCTTAACACCGGGGAACACCAGGGATTTTGTTTTGAGCCCATTGCTGTACTTTGGATACAAACAATACTATGTTGCCCTTTTCGACTCAAACACCATCATCAAGTTTGCTGAAAACAAAGAAATGGTCTACCTTAACAGAGTGGAGAACCTTACCTGCTGGTTTCAAGACAACACCTAATCCTGCTCGCTACCGACCGGAAGAAGTAGGACCAGCAGCAACTGTGATTGCAGTTGTTCTGATTAAAACAGCACTATACAAATAAAAGTTGTAAATGTTTTTTTCACTATTTAATAAATATACTACGATGCTGCAGTCAAAAAGCCACTGTTAATTTTATTAGGTTTGTAGAAACAGTCGGTAATGATTTGGTGCCACAAACGACATACAAATGGCAGTGAGAAAGGGCTATTGGAATGATTGACAGACAAATGAAGGGTCCTGCCCATCCAGATAACGGTCTTTACTCTGTGTTGTTTATGTGTGTAAGTAGGATCAGGAAGAACCTCTACCTTCAGACCACTACATTCCTAAATGAGGTCGCTACCTAAGAATGATTGATTTCTCTTCAAAATCAGTGAAATTGTTGTTTTTAATCATCATTTTCAGGGATACCAGTATGATGAGTATCATCACTAATTATAAGGCCTGTCAACATGAATGCTTAGCGCTCTCAATCAATCTGAAAATCTTAGCGCATAAATAGAAATGAACGCAGATTACCAAATTTGACCCAAACTTTCTCCTGTAATTCTGCAGCATGAATTACATGGCAGTGAAAAGGCAAAGAAAGCAGAGAAATTAGCACAATACTGTATGTTGCACTGACTTGAGAATAAACAGTAGTAGATGGCACACCTATTTGCATATATTTGCTCTGACAGGGTTCCCAAATAGTGCTCGTAGTATGATAGCACCAGAGATAATATGCCCTATGTAGCGCACATTACACAGATGTTTTAATTGATTGACAGCACTACTTATTATCCATCAGCTCAGATTTGAACCGTATTCCAAAATACACTGGCAAAACCTCATTCAGTTACCACCATGAACTTCAGGGCCACCTTTCTCTCCTTTGCAGGGTAAAGGTTCTATTGTATTTTTAGTAATTGTATTTATATTGTCAGTATATTGGTAATTGGAGTCATGCAGGCCTAATAGTTGATACCAGGGCTGGCTGGCTCAGGCGGATCCTGTTCTTCCCATTGTTCTTGAACAGCTGGTTGCTGTACTCCGTAGCCACCACATGGATCATCGCACTGTAACTTTTCTGTGCCTCTGTACCTTGTTTCATTGACTCCTTTTGGCTTGATGATCCTGTTTCCCAAAGCCCATACAGATGCAGACAGCACAGCAATAAGGTCGTTTGTTAGTTAACTACGATATGACAAAGCAACAGTAGGCTATTCAGACAAATATACAGATTCTTTATATAAGTAAAGGTTGAGATACCACAACGCAAAAATACTCTTTCCAGCAAAGGTTTAAAAGTAACAGTATGACGTAGGTTGCATTGTTGGATTATTATTACTGAAGATTAATAATATGATCAGCATTTTAGTGCTGCAGCTTGTTGAGGTAATGCTAACCCTGGAGCTGCGGAGTGATACTGGGTCTTTGAGAATTTGTTAAATGCACGCAAGGAAACCATATGATTCAGCTTAATGTAATTAGGGAATTACAGGCTTATTTTATTGCCACCATTTCCTTGTGGTGTTTCATGATTTCCTTCTTGGTCCTACCGCAAACAACAATACACTGGAACTAAGATTTGGTTGGTTAGAATGGAACGTTGAAGTGAATGCACTCTGTGGAAATGACCTACACTGTTACGAATATCTCAACAGAGTGGACAAGGGCATGCTAACACAAGGCTATCTGTATAAAACTACCATGAAACGGGAGGGCTTTTTATCGGTTACAAGTGGTTATCTTCCCTGGCATGATCTTTCAATGCCTAAGTAAATCCTTTGCATGATAACTGAGAAGATGAGCAACAGACAGAGCCCGGCGCTCTGAGATTTTTGGCCTGCATGATTATCATCCTGACAGAGCGCCTCTCTTGCCCAAGGACACAACGGCATGTTGACTGCAGTGGCGGTTCAACTCACCAGCATCTTTACACAGCAGGGTAAGGACTTAAGTAACTCAGAGTGAAGGCTGCAGGTCGAGCTGACCTCAAACTAAATTACTTAAATAAACCTCAAAATGCCACTTTTTCCCCAAAGACAATGGCCAAAAGGATCCTGCAAATCAGGAATTAACAACTTTGAAAAACATGTGAAGTGCTGAAAGAAGAGTTTAAATGTCTGTTGAAACAGGTCAGCTCTCTGAATCCTGAGGTGTTCATCAGTGGCCCTCTACCGCCAGACAGAAGAGAAACGGAGAGATTCAGCAGGATATTGGCAATGAACACATGCTATTCAAATGGGGAGAGAGACGAAAGAAGGTTCCTCAGCCCCTGGATACTCTCCCTCCACCCCATACCCCACCCAGCTCACTCTTCTCTTCTCTCCAGTCCTTCCCGAATACTGTGCAACACTTTAGTTGACTCTACTGAACCTTGACTGTGTAGTAATTGTTGGTGATTATAACATCCATGTTGAGGGCCAGAGAAGTGTGTCAGGTTTTTGTATGTGGACTGACTCAGCATGTGACGAAGACCACACACCATAAGAGCCACGGATACTATTCTTAGATGTAGTCAATCTGAACACATGCAACTGCAGGATTTACCATAATACTTTGTGCAATATACCCTCATGCAATTCACGCTGAAAACAGTGCAAGCTGCTTCTGCTTTTTTTTATGGTCATTTATTTTAAATTACTGCTAGGCCTACTTAGTATTTATTTATAACCATAGTGTACTTATCTGTTATTTTTTTACTTATTGTGTTTTTATTGTTAATAACGTATTCATACTTTTTTATATAATATGTAAGTCTACTCTTTTTAATTAATCTGCATTCTTGCTTTTGTAGTACCATACATTTCCCCGTTGCTGACAATTGATCTGCTGTGGCTGGGTATAGGCCACCTTAGAAACTCGCAGTGATTTTAAAGTAGATGACAATTTATGTGTGTCGATTAAGAGGAAAAGATGTCTGGTTTTCTTGTTATTATTGCTATCAGGAAATGTATAACCTAACCCTGGTCCGCCCAGCAGTAGTCAGATCGCTACTCCTGCTGATTTTAAATCTAGGTCTGGGCTGGGTTTCATTCACTTAAATGTGCGCAGTCTTTTACCTAAATTAGATTTAGTCCGCATTTGGGCGAGCTCGACTGATGCTGATGTCATTGTTTTATCAGAGACGTGGCTAAATAAATCTATTTTGGCCTCTGACATCTCCTTAATGGTTACAATGTATATCGTACCGACCGACCTAATAAAGGTGGTGGCGTTGCCATTTATGTGAAGAATACCTTTAGTCTAACCACATTGGTTTCCAAATGAATAAGTAAACTATTAAAAATGTTAGCCTTAAATATCGAAGAGGCAAAGGGTCAACAGGTCATGGTGGTGGGCTGTTACAGAGCCCCCTCAGCTGTCAAGGACTCCTTCTTCATTGGCAAATCTTTTATCTCAACTAGACTACAAGGAAATAGTGCTACTTGGAGATTTGAACTGGGACTGGTTAACTGCAGTGTCAGAGGATTTTAAAAACCTTTGTATGTCTTTAAATGTTACTCAGATTGTTGACAGTCCTACTCGACCTAACATTAAGTTCCCAAATAAATCCTCCCTAATTGATCTCATTCTAACTAATGTTCCCTATAAATACTAATCTGTGGGAGTATTTGCTAATGATGTGAGTGACCACTGTGCTGTAGCCACAATTAGGGACACTAAGGTCCAAAAGGTTAAACCTTGTATTATTATTAAGAGAGACAAAAAACATTTTGTGAAGCAGGGTTTTGTTCATGATCTGTTTGGTCTTATTTTTATCTTGGTTTTATGGAAATTATTGATAGACATGCACCCCTGCGTACATTTAGAGTGAAGGGACGAGATAATCCTTGGTTTTCTGCTGAATTGTCTAGATCAATTGTTTATTGATCTTTCCAAAGCTTTCGATACTGTCGATCATCATATCTTGAAGCAGAGGCTGGCCATGAACACATTGGGACCTTTCAGAGAGGTAGTTCACAAACCACCCCACTCCAATACTGGCCAGCCTCTGCTTCAAGATATGATGATCGACAGTATCGAAAGCTTTGGAAAGATCAATAAACAATTGATCTAGACAATTCAGCAGAAAACCAAGGATNTTACGGATCTCACCGGTGGATATCGATTTGATGGCTTTCCAACATTTCCTAGGATTATTTAAGTTTTCTGTGGTAACTGACAAATAGTACTTCGA
>NW_011361885.1:15328-35611 GCF_000735185.1 Notothenia coriiceps
AAAATGGTCATCACAAGGTTCTGTTTACGCTCCACTTTTAATTCGCCATCTAGTTTGTACTAGGCAAAAGGATAACAACTTCACATTTTTATCAGACGATACCGGATGACTGTGCAGGTCCCTCCATTAAGGAGGATGTTGTTCAATTACAGGCTGTTTTTTATATTATTCAGACGCAGCTCTCTGAGCTTAAGCTACTTTTAAATTTGGATAAAACTAAGGCAATGCCATTTTCAAAAGCTAAAAAGACACCAGAGACCACTTTGAATATTGCTACTACGCAAGGAAAAGTACTTGAAGTGGTTACCTGTTATAAATACCTAGGTATCTGGCTTGATGATTCTCTTACTTTTAAACTTCAGGTCATTCATCTGCTTAAAAAGCTGAGGGTTAGGCTAGGTTTCTTTTTCAGAAACAAGTCCTGTTTCTCGCTTGAGGCCAGGAAAAGGCTAGTGTCCTTTTTACCGGTGCTGGACTATGGGGATTTGAACTATATGAATGCACCTGCCCATTGCCTGATCAAGTTAGACGCCGCCTATCACAGCGCACTGAGATTTGTTGCTAACTGTAAAGCACTTACACATCACTGTACCCTGTATGCCAAGGCAGGTCTGCCTTCACTAACTGTACGGAGACTCAGTCATTGGTACACGTTCATATACAAAGCCATGCTGGGTAAACTACCACCTTACATCTGCTCACTGATATCATAGAGAGTCGCAAGTAGCTATTGCCTGAGATCCCAGGATGTGTTTTTATTTCATGTACCAAGTGCTAGGACTGTTTTAGGCACTAAAGCTTTTATGTGCGCAGCTCCTCTAGCATTATGTTGTATGTGTCCTTTTTGTTTTCTGTTACATGTGTAACCAATGTGCGGCAGGTCTCCCTTGTAAAAGAGATTGTTGATCTCAATGGGATTTTTTTCCTGGATAAATAAAAGCAACAAAGAAGAAAATAAATTGACAAACATTTAGTATAGTGTTTTTATTATATACAATCAGATTATTTCCTAGCATATGGACCAAACAAATCTACCTCTATAAGACATTGATCCTGTCAGAAACTCTCTCCACGTCCACATATATGACAAATCTGTTAGGCTTAGCCGCAGATCTATAATGACTCTTTTGTTGAGGCACAAAAGGAGGCATGATAAGGATTTAATCCCATCCAATCTGAGCGGCAGATCTGCCTTCCTTCCATCCTACCTTTCCTCTCCAGACTCATTCTGCTGCAGCTTCAGTGGCAGATGGTGGATGAAAGAGGAGGCTGGGAGGAGCAGGGGAATGAGAACAGGTGGGGGTGAAAACCGAAGAAAAAGAAAGGGCACAGGGGTCAACTGGGGCAATAGAAAGGGGGAGGAAACGTAAATATAGACTTGCAGAGGGAACGATCGATTGATGGATTTTTTCCTTTACATTGTGCCTCCCTAAATCTAGTTCTGTTTTTGCCAGATGTCGACCAACTTTGTAAAAACGGGAAAAAAAGTCTAGAATAAAGCTTGGAGAAAGTCAGACATTGGAGCAAAATATAACGGCTGAATTGGCCCTTTTGGAAAATATTTTTGTACAATCAAATTGGTCTCAATGTTGTTTCAATGTACTGTGATACGTTTCAATACAAATATTATCTGAGTTAGAGCTTTGTTTTCTTCTCATGTGGCATGCTTTTTCAACCACATGAATGCAACGTTTCAAGATGAATAGAACAGAGAAGATCAGCCTATACAGGAATGTAAAAACTCAATTTATTCAGTTACAGGTCACTTTCCAAGTAAACCGAACCGAGTTGTATTTTCATTTTAAAGACAGTAGACAACAGTTTTATTTGCACTCAGAGTGAATAATGCCCTTTCAGAGAAGCTTAAGTCTCAGGTTTAAGGGCTCCGTAAAGAACTGAAGGACCACAATGTGAATGCAGCTGCCTATTCAGTACCTCAGCCCCCCCAGACAGTCCCTAATGCTGCCCCCTGCCTTCCAGCTCTGAAGGAAGCCCCAGCAGACCCAAGCCCCCTCCCCTCCTGCTGCGGCACGCCGGGCTGGCCTCGGCAGCTGTTAGGCCAACTGAGGCAGGAGGGGCTGCAGGCAGACAATGCAATGTGACTGAACTCATTATGTGTGTGAGTGTGTGTGAGCGTGTGTCACTGACTCTCTTCCCCCTTTTACAATTTTGGGTCTTTTTACGTGTTAGTAATATATCCTGATGTGATAAACAGACAAATGCACTCCTTTGAGCACCAGTCAATCCTTAACTTAAATTCAGATTCAGAATACTTTAATGTCCATTAAAAGTACATATGGAAATTATGAATAGAAAGTTAAATCATACTTAATCTAGAGGGTCTTGAACATATGATCTTCAGTGATTGCAATATTAAAAGTCTTTTCTCTTGTTTCTTGCAAATGGAGCTGCTGTAAAAATGCAGGCTTGATCTGACAATGATGAAAGTATGTTTGCATCATACTGTACACAGGAAAACCAAATACCCATGGAAAAGTGACTTAATAAAATAAGCCAAACGCCAAGGATACTCATGCAAACCTCTGAAAAGGTATTTTGATTACATATAGTATTGTTGCAAAATACATTGTTGAGAAGAGCAAACTCTGGATATGGTTCATGGTGTGTATCATCACCACTGACAGCAACAGAGCCCCCTGCTGACAGGTCTGTGAACCTGCAACACTGGATGGACATCAGTGTCTGTTGGACCTTCATCTAACAACAGTGTCAACATGTGTCTCAGTAAAGGAAGATCAAATATACTGCAATGTTGCATACATCTGGTGGTATTCTGCCACTTTCTTATTATTAATACATCCTATAATAGTCCATACTCAAATATGTATGTTTATATGTTCATTCTAATTATCAACAGTTTACCTTGCCGTGATATCTTGTTTTATGAGTTACAATATAACTTTATTTTTGTATTACTTTTTTTGTTAACCTCATGTGAATCTGTGCTGTCCTGTTTTTCACTCTCGCTCTGTTGCTGCTTTCCCACCACACTTTAAACTCCTGAATTTCCCCACGGGGTTAATAAAGTTCCATCTTATCTTATCTTAATAAGACCAAAATCAACAACTGTCTTAATTATTTCCAATCATATTGTGTAGTAAAGCCTATTATTGAAGTAAATAAAATATATACATACGAGTACTTTTTTTTTTTTTAAACAAGGCTCAGTATTTCCCTTAATAAAGTGGGCACTGTAGGTATCAGAAAAGGTTAGTGAAAAAGGAGAGATGGCACATTTGTTAGGGACTATTTTCAGAAGCGGATTAATACATTCTGTGCTCTAAAAGATATAAATTTAACATGGCTTGCTGATTCTTAATAGTTTTTGCACGATACATACTGTATATATAATAATATAATAACTATATAATAATATAGTTATACGGCACAGAGGAATAAGATACATCATGATTTTGATACAGAGGTAATACTTGTTAGTATCAATACAATGTTGGTTTTGGTCTTTTCTGAGGAAATATTTTGAATATATTTCAATTCTTTATTCTGTACGGTCTTTTTGTAATGTGTATTACAAATGTTCTGTTTGTACATATGTAAGACATCCTTCATCATTTCTAATTTAATATAACTTGAAATATACCATCATTGAAGACGGGAGAGTGCAGATCTTAACAGAGATGGATTAACACATTCAGATCACTGGATCTATGTCCACTACTAGAGCACCTTATATAGTCACAGGAAGGAATATTACTTCTGTTGTTTCAATAAATCAGAGGTTTATTTAACATTTAAAAAGAAACCTCTTGAAACTTTTCATATTCAAGTGTTGATGTTTGGAATGTAAAAAAAAAGTAAATCAGACAATGACAACTTATTCAGTTCCATGTATTTAAAAAATATCTAACACCTTGTTAAGCTTTCAGACATACAGACCATATAATGGTCAGGTGCGGAAATCCACTGACCATTACAGTTCCTGTGATCATCTCCAGACATTGATGCAACTACAACTTATCCAATAACATAAAACAAAATTAAAAGATCTTTGCAAGTCATTGCTAAAGCATATCGAGGCTTTAAATGTGGTGTAGGCTTGCTCAGTAGCAAAAGGGGAAACTAAAATCTTCTTTCTTTATCGATGTACAATGTAACCCCACAGACAGTAATTCCATCAATAAAATGTTTCTAATAATACAATTTTTAAAACTTACAACAAAGAACCTGTTGAGTACTATCAAAAAGTACAGCAACCAGCGGTGGAGTCCAGAGGAACTCAAATGTTCCTGCACCTGAAGGCCATGTATGTAGTCATACAACAACATCTCTGTTTAAAACTTTTTTGCTATAATGCTGGCCGTCCATTCAGTTTGTCATGCATAAGAGAAATAGCTCCGCCTGTAAAGTCTCTGAGAACCTGTACCGTCTCCCTCTGGAGCTGCAGCGACTCACGCACAAACTCCTGCTGAGTCTCTGCCAGCTGCTGCACCGACTCGGACAGAAGCTCCAGGGAGCGTGAAACCGTCTCCAGCAGGATGTTGGTGGCATGCTGCTCTTCAAGGCTCAGTGATGCATTGTGTAGCATGTTGTCTCTCATGTTCTGCGAGGGCTGACCTGGCAGTGGAAGCGTAGGGGTTGTTGCTGCTGCTGCTGCTGCTGCTGCTGCTGCTGCTGCTGCTGCTGCTGCTGGGCCGGAAGACGATGTCGGAGGTGGTCCTTGTTTTTGGATGCCATTGTTTCCTTGGTGAATCTCTGTTGGTTTTGTGGAAGGAAGCATATCTTCCCTTTGGTCGTCATCTGAGTCTCCTAATGCAGCGTCAACATCTTGAAGTAAAGAGAAAAGGCTTGTCAGTTCTTTCTTATTCTGAAAAAACCTAAATCTGTACTTCAAAGAAGAAACTCACCTTCTGTTGCAGGAATCTCATACTGCACATCATAGGCAGTTTGTGAAGAGTCCTCTGCAACATTCAAAGCATTTTAATGAAACAGTTTGAATGCATTTCTCAACAGGAACTTATTTAAGGGGACCCATTTTACTCATGTTCAGGTTCATATTGGTATTTTGTGCCTGTACTGTTACATGTCTCCTTGCTTTAATGTTCAAAAAGCACTTTATCTTTCTCATACTGCCTGTGCTGCAGCACCTCTTTTCAACCTCTGTCTGAAACCATAGCCCAGTCTGCTCTGATTGGTTAGCTGGCCGGCTAAAAATTCCAACAATTTGCTTGTGTGTCTGTTTCACTTTATGATTTATCTATATGCCACATATTTGTATCCAGTGAGAAAATGCATCCTATTTGCCTTTGAGAAGAGGGTGAAGTGGATTTGCTCTGAATAATTTGGTGTGTGGATTATGTAGACATATGAACTTGCTCTGCTGGAACTGATATCTCCGCGACCAGACTCGGATAAGAGGTAGAATATGGATGGATAGATGAACTTCCCTGATGTTTGGAATTAACTGAAGGTGAGTAAATAGTGACATATGATTGTTTCTGACACTTACTCATTGTGTAGGACATTGGTGGGGGCATAGATGCCCCGTCCAACCCGCCATTAGGAGAACTCTGCATTCCAATAATGTCCTCCTCTTCCATTTCTTCTTCCTCCTCTGGCACATCGTCATCTCCCAGAGGGCCAAAGTCCCCGGAGCTCTGGTCTGCCTCGTCCATCTCCAGAATCTGGAGCACTATTTTTTCCGTCTGATTAAGGTCTCGGGAGAGTCGAGAGTTGAGGCCTCTGTTGGGCACTATCCCTGACCGCATGGCACCCACTTTCCGCTTCGTGTCACATTTTAGATCGGACCATTTCTTGATGACCTCGATGATCTCACGTTGGCACTCCCCGATCTCATTCACACGGGCAGTAATCTCTGCCCATGTGCGCTTCTTTATGTCTGTTGGTACACCACGATTGAATTTGCCTTTGGGGAACAAAACAAAATGACCCTAAGCACTTGCCTTAAAATGATATTGCGTCAGTGATCAGATCTCATTAACATTGTATTTCTCACAGCTTCACTGTAATGTTGACTTTTATATGACTTAACCATTGTATTGGTTACTTGGTTTAATGTTTTTGATTAACAAGCTACTAGCCAATCATCTCATTTCCAGGTACTCAGACCTCAGTGTTATTCTTTCATCTGAATGAAATACGCACTTACCCACAACAACCATACGATGCTTCCTCACTTCGTCCAGCAGTATGTGGACTTCACTGAAAGAGAAGCGAGCTTTTCTTTTCTTGAAGCGAATAAAACTGTCTTGGTTGAAGAATATTGGTGAAGACATCCTCCCCACACAGTGTCAATTGGTGTCCAGCTACTGTGTAGTCTCTGCTGTGCTTCCACTTCTCCTGCTGTCTGATGACAGTTACTGTAACAACAAAAAGCATGGGAGTGTTAATTATGTGATGTATATGAACGTGCTCATGTGTCACAAATATATTGATTCTTAAACTATACTTGCATTTATAAGGTTAGTAATATCGCTCAGTGTCAGCGTTACACTTGTTCGTGCTTAACAGCTTAGCAATAACCGTCCATGCAGATGTATTGAGTTGATCAATATAGATAATACATTAAAATTATCAACACTTTTACTGAAACGAACTTGAATACATATGTCTAAGTGGTCTAATATCGTTAAACAGGAAATGGAGCAAGTTCTGCGCGATGACAACAATGTATGTCTGCTAGCCGTGAGAGTGAATGGACAATGGACGATGCTATCGACGCTTAACACACGGGACAGCCTAGTTAGCAAAAGAGCACTCGTAATTCGCATTACACACATATAATACCTTGATTGCCACATTTCCATGATTATTTTTGAACGAGTATCGGTTATTAAATGTCTCTTATATAGTGCAACTTGCACTTAATACAACACATAGCACACACTAGGTTAGCTCTCTCTGCAGCAGGATAAGGTTAGCTAACGCAACACAAGACTCACAAATGACTAATAAAGCGACAACCTGACGTTTCCTGACTTCCAGACGAATACCTTAATGCCAAACATAGTTATTGAAATGGTGAACATACCCAAAAGTCAAAGAAGTTGGGGTTTGGTCCAGAAACGTAATGATAAACTTCCCTATCTTCAAGATAGCTAATGTCAAGCTAGCCAGAATGCAGCTAACGCTCCTCAAAAGATGTCCGGTTACCCTCAGGTAATAGCTATCTAAAGGCGCTGGCTAAAACAAGTATTGATGAACACATTGATCTTAGTATGGATATAGTTCATGTCGTGTAGGTGTTGTAAACATTTAAGTCTAACAATAACGATATATCTAGCAAATTTGCTAATTGAGTTCACTTACTTTTGTTTCTTAAACATTTCCCGTTGTGACAATGCTTTTATTTTGAAGGAGCCCGCCTTATCTGGTTACGTTGGCTGTCTTGACCATAGACTGTATGGTCTTCTTGACACACACATTCACGCACACACACGCACGCAAACGCACTTTCAAAGCATTTTAGGAATCAGATAGACTACAAGCCTGGAAGAAAAACATTACGGTTGGATGGATAGATAGCTACAAATAGTATTGTAAACATAGCTAAGAACAAAAGTACTGTTCTTAAGTACAATTTTTAGAGACTTGTAGTAAGTAGTATTTCGAATGTTTGCTACTTTGTACTTTTCACTACATTTCAGAGGTAAATAGTGTAGTATAAGTATGTATTACTAAATTTCTTAATATCTTAAATTACTTTACAGATTTGGATGAATGATGTGAAATATAATCAAGTCTTGAATCAGACTTTAGTTCCACCTGGAGTAAATTCACAAGCTACCCTGCAGTATACAACGTCATTATAACTAGATGCACCTTCATCAGCTTTGAGAACACTTTAATGATCAATAATTATAATCAAAACATATAATATAATACTCTGAAATGGACCAATCTGCATAATCAGTACTTCTTTTGATGCAAATACTTTTCTACTTTTACTTGAGTAACATTTTTGAATGCAGAACTTTTACTTGTAACAGAATATTCCTACACTCTGGTACTACTTCTTCCACCTCTGGCTACGAAATATCAGACCCGCCATTGAAGCACTCCTTTGAGCAAACTGTCAACGCAAAAATATTGGCTTTAACTCAATAATTGAGCAAACAAATATTGTTTTGGTAAAACTTTCAATTCAAAATACTGTCACTGTCAATCAGCTGGGCCAGAACAGATCCCCCAATTTAACCATAATGACATTCAATACATGACTGACTAATGATTCAAAGAACAACACACATTCAACATACCATTATTCCAAATATGGCAGAGATTTATTTCACAAAGCATTATTAATAACAGTTTAATGACTGTGGCTAACTACATGTTTAAAAACATTTAATATTGGCATCTTTGCTATTGGCTGCATGCATTAGAGGCATAAACATGATATATATTTTTTTATTTTTTTATTTTAATTTACAGATTGTGCTGGTATTATTTGGTGCAGGCAATTTGAATAAGTACACAGTACAGTGATAACTAATAGTTAGTGGACCATAGAGAAAGCCATGGCCAAGTTGTACTACCAGCATTACACATTACATTTTAAATATGAATTGCCCAACAAAACATTGTCTCTTGAGTTGTTGTTACAAATTACTAAAGGTCCCTGACCCATGTGTGAGTGTACAAATTATAAAACCCTGATCTGTTTGAATTAGGCTGCCGTGCAAGAGTACCATACTTCACATATCAACCTTAAGTTGTTTGATTTTGTCTCATATTGTTGTTTTTGAAGAAGAATCTCCTGTCAATGGGGTTGGGGCTGGTTTCACAAAGATCATTTCATTGTGGTCTAATAAACAGTTGGACTGACGGCCATTTCTATACACTCCTGTGTTGTTGCTCCAATTAGAAAGGGACAACTGCACCCTATGATCTTTATGAGTAAATGGGAGTTGGTGACCTCAAGTGATTCTCAGAATAGCTCCATCCTACTTCAACCTGTTTAGAGGTCTACTCAGCCACAATAACTGAACATAGGTTTATTCCCTGTTTGAACTTTAAGTGGCATTATAGGTGTTAGCAGAGGTGTCATGAGCTACAAGTGCTGTGTTAGCACATTGCACAGCGGCAGACATTAGCTAGCCAGTGAACACAGAGACTTGCATGCATGCGGAAACTAACTCAGTAAACAAAGCACAGAGACACTAGGATTTCAACACTGAGTGGAGTGACCTCATTCTCTGCCCAGGTAGACAAAACTATACACTATCTTTACATAGCTAGTAGTCGTTTGCAGCTCTGAATGATTTATGGTTTGCCATAATAAACTTAAAGGCCCTGCACATCCTCACAGATGTTTTCACTTAGTGTGAAGGGTTGGGTAGTCCTCTGTTCTGGGTGAAATTGGTTGGAGCTTTTTCTTAGAATTGTCTCTGACGTCACAAAGCTTCATGCAGTGATATTAACGCTAAGTGTAAAAAAAACAGCAGAGATGAAGATGCCAATTGAGCAGTCTATACACACCCAGACTGTTCTTACAGGGATATTATCTGGGAAAGATGGAAACTTCTTTGTAGGTGGTCGTTGAAACAAAAAACATGGCCAAATAAGTCACAGCTTAGGATGCAAGGCCATTTTATCCCAGCAATTTAGCATTTGACAGGCTCAAAATAAAACGAGTGTTACAGATCCTTTTAAAGCTGCGTTCCTACTGTATGGAACGGCTACAACAATCCTTTCAACAGCAACCGCACAGAGGACCGTCTACACTATGCCAATTGTAAAGGACACGATGCACCTTTGATGATTCTCCCTGACAGATAAGTGGTCTGCAGCATTTTAACACCGCTTGGAATCTTGGCTGAGGTGCTGATAAAAAGAAATACCATGAACCAGGTACTATCCACTGCTGATCAAAATGGAAAACCAAAACCGAGCAAGTTGAGCCATAGCACGCAGTGGAACGCAGCATAACATACACTATGTAAAACTAATACCAACTCTCGGTTGCAGTAACAATACAAATACTGGCAAATTCTGTCTTTTGAATGTATAATGGGACAGTGAACACAACACTTGCATGCCATTAACATTCAAAGGACACCTGTGCAGGGGGGGGGGGGTTTCTGAGAAAGAAAAAAAACAGGTTAGTAGGGATGGTTTCGAAAATGTGTTGTACTGTGTAGAAGGAAAAAAAAGTGGTTCCATAAAACAAGCAGGAGAGCGGCATCTGGACTCAAGAGTACATGGTCAACTGAAGCCACTGAAAAGACACAAGAGAGAAGGGCTTTAACAATGAATGATTACCATCAACACAATCAAATGTTTTAAAAAATGTAGACTCCAGTCAAAATAATTTAAAATGTGTTTACCTCTTGAACATTGACTTTGATTGTCCCACTGTTATCTTTATCCAGGGTTTTGAAGGCACCTGAATCAGAACAGTTGTTAGGCATCTTCAGTCAGTGAGTCTTATCACACAGAAAAAGCTGCATAACCAATAAATTAATTAATTTAAGCTTACGGCACATGGCATCCAGCCTCACAAGGCAGCCAATGTAGTTGTCAAAATCCATGTTCCCACCTTCATCGCTGTATCTGCGAATGATCATGTTGAACAGGTAGTCGTTGAGGGGGAAGCCTGAGAAAGTGATGAACAGATGAAACGTTAACTATTATTCTGAAAAAGTTTTACATAGGTTTCTGTCCTATGAAACGACTATGCAAATAATTTTCTGTTTCTAACAAGCACAGCCACATGACTGTTGACAGTCAATCTAAAAGGTCTTGTTAATTCTTAATGCATCCAAGATGACCGTTTTACATGTGGCTTCTATCACTGGTATTGATAATGTAAGTAACTATGCAAAAGGGGAAACATTTTTTAAATAAATGTAAAAAAGGAAATTCACCTGCAGCTGTGAAAGCGCTGGGCAACTCATCTGCACCGATGACACCGGAGCCATCTGCGTCATAGGACTTGTACACGCCCTAAACAATTACAGTACAAAAGTATTTAGAGCATATAAGCCATGAAAGATTCCTAGGAAGTTGATTCACAACCTCAAGACCAGTAACAATTATTTCTCTGTAACAACCTGAATGGCTGTCAATATGGAGGTATATGGTCTGCATTTATACGGTTCTTTTCTAGTCTTTCAACCACTCAAAGTATTTATTCAACACATTCATACAATATAAAGTGCCAGTTGCTCACCAGGAGCGATAAACATCTCACACTCAAGAGTCTTTTAAATGGACACTTCAACATGTTGACTGCAGGGTTTGGGGAATCAAACCAGCAGCCTTCTGGTTGGTGGACAACAACTCTACCACCTAAGCCAAAGTTCTAAGATCAATAAACAGCTGATACTGTATATAAATTGTTTTAAAATATAGTTTCTAATGTGTTCACCGTTCCTTGAGATGTTTCAACACTGATCACGGTAAAGTTACTGTTCAGAAACATAAGGGATAGTACAAATGAAATGGGTCTGCTGTACTTGCCTGCCATTTCTTGACATTGTTCCAGAGGTGTTTGAATTCATGAAAGCCGAGTTTTCCAGTGCTGTCACTCTGAAACAGCATTAAGGACAACAGAAACGTTTTTCTTCTTTGGCTCCAGCTTAGCCAAACAGTGGCACTACGTGTGGACATGCTATATTTGCACTAGGCGTGTATTCATGTAGTATACATTTCACAGTAGGGAGAGAATATTAACTTTTTTCTATTACATATTTGCAGGTGAGGTTTACTCTACAAATAAAATGGATCACTTATTCACCTTTACACAGTCATATTAGTTGCAATTTATATTGGTTATATTGGTTTGCAAAATCTTAAAAAACAAGGTCCTGTGAAAAATGGTAGTGTATGCTTTCATTTGAAAATCTTAAAAAACATTTTAATGAGTATTACATACCTGAACTCTGTAAAGAACATCCATCTGTTTGCATCTTGCAAATTATTTATCTGTATATCATATTCCATTTACTTTACATTTCTTTTGTTTTATTTGTTTATGTTCTATACATTTATGTTACATTGTTGGAGGAGCCTGTGACTTTAGTTGTTCATTGCCATATGTACACTGTAGCTACTGAACACATGACAACAAAGCCTTGAATCTTGAAATCTTGAATCTCTCCTTTATACTCTGCCATCTATGTCAACAGAACACACAAAGCCCACATATGAAATAAAGGATACATCCATGACGGCCACCATGCTTCTACACGACTCAATACTGAAACCATCCGTCTTCAGGTCTCCATCTAAAATAGGATAAAACATGCATTCACCATGTGGTAAATCTCTTATAAAGACACATAACGTTTGTAAATGACAGAATGACAGAGAACAAAGAGCTACAAGGAATACACAAATGGATTTGTAGGAGAAGGACTCTGAGGCCCCGGCCACACGAGGACGCATACGGCTAAACGCATAGGATTAACGCAAACGCAAAAAAGCTTCCGTCCACACGCAATGTTCACCGGATAGGGTCTGTCGCCATGAGACAGCTCCGTTTAGCTCCAACCGCTGGAGAAGCTGCAGTACATATGCAGGAGCCTGTACGTGGCGCTGTAACTTCCTCCACAAAAGCAGTGAAGAAGCATGGTTGTCATGGTTGCCCTTCTGTTTATTCTCCGCGGTGGGGGCCGAGGGAACCGGGCAGAGTTTTTCGCCAGTCAACGTGTATTAAAGTTATTTATTGAGCTTTAAAACAAATGAATAACGAATCTATATAATATAATAATAAAATACACGGAGCCTCTCTTTTTCCTCCCTCTCTTCTGACAGCGTCAGTGTCTGTCTCATGCAGCAGCTGATCCAGTAATGAGTGACCCGACAGTAAAAATAAACATATTTATAACTAGTTCTATATGACGGTCTATATGACACTAAACAGTAACGCAAACGACCGTTTTCGTCCTCGTGTGGCCGGGGCCTGAATGACATGTCTTACGTTTTGAAATGATTCTGTTCATGATGTTCATCAGCTCACATGGGCTTACTTCCATGTCCTATATGACAAATATTAAACAACATTACAAAGGCAGCAGAAACCTGTACATACACACATTTTGATGTTCTTCTCCAATTAATTGAATACTGTGTATATCTGAGTGTGAACTGCAGAAAACAACAGAAATTCTAAGAGAAGTGCAGGTAACCCTTATAACACTCACTTCTCCAGCAAGCTGCTGGAAGACTCGGCGGAACTGCTTCTCCTCATCGTTCTCGTGCTGCTCTGCATATACAGCAGGCCTGCGGGGGGGAGGCTGCGGGGGGAGGCACAGATACCATTACAATCAGAGTAAGCAGAACAGTGATGTCTACAAAGAGCTGGTAATGTAAAGCCTGTCACTCACAGGTTCAGAGGGGATGAACTGGGCTGGGTCGATGTTGCTACAAACACAGGGTTCAAAAACGGAAAAACACAGGGTTCAAAAACAGAAAAACACATTTAGCTACAACAGTCTCTTTTTGGCTTGAAAAGGATAGACTTTGTGCAGATACTCACCTGACAACATCAATGACGCCACTGAGAAACTTTTTGGCAAAATTCATCTTCGGTCAACTGTAAATGCAAAATCAGTTAATTGTATGTCACTTTGGCTGAAAGCGTCAGCTCAATGCAAAGTAATGTTATTAAGATAAGATCAACTTTACTGATCCCCCTCGGGGGAATTCAGTTGTTAAAGCAGGAATGTGATTAAGACACAGGATAGGACAGGTAAGAATTCACACAAGGATAATAAGAATTCAAAAATAAGGAATGTAAGTTACAGTAAATATCAGAATAAAATTAATAGAATTAGGTAAAACTGTTCACATATAGGCCTATACATAAATGGATAATTATGAATACACAATTCAACACGGGGGGGATCATGGAATAATGCACGTGTATGTGCATAATTACAATCAAATAATTAGAAATGATGGCAACGAGTCATAAAGCAGGAGTAGATGGAATACCAAAAACTGCACAGTATAAATTAAATAATATATTGTTAATGTCAACCTCTACAAAGAAACACTGATTTTAAACGCGGAACTGGTTAAACTTGTTACCCTCAGGCGATGGCATGTCCTGTGTGTTCCTCGATCCCCGTGTAATTATTACTGGCACACTCTCTAACGCTACCCTTCTAAAATGTTTCCTGTTATGGAATTGTATTGCCGCACCCAGATTGCGAAAGTTAACGTGCATAACTCCACAGAATATGGAGCTAACGTTAAAGTGGGTTAGCATTTAGACATTAGCATTGTCCTATTTGCTTATATTACTAAACCACTCGCTAATTAAACATTGTGTTATGGTAAACCGTGCAACCTGTTTCTTAACAGTTTGGATAGAACGCAGCAAGGATGGCCTGTAAGGATGCTAACGCTAGCTAACTTACCCGTGAGCTAACTATCATTAAGCTAATTTAGATGGTAGATAGGGCATCAGCAAAGCATTCAACAAAACATGGAATTATAGTGTTTAACAATGGTATCATCTCACATTAGTTAGAAGGTTAACGGTCATTTAAAACTGGAAGTTTATATTTAACCTTACCGTAAGGAGACAGCTTCCCTGTAAAGTTGATAGCAGGATATTGTTGGGCTAAATAAACTCAGCTGGCAGCACGGACACGCCCCCAGCACAGCGCGTCAGAGAGGAGGGGCAGGTTTCAGTGAATAAAACAAACGGGTGGACACATCGTTTCATTATAGTAGTATGTCTGTCAGTCTGTCTGTCTGTCTGTCTGTCCGTCTGTCTGTCTGTCTGTCTGTCTGTCTGTCTGTCTGTGTGTCTGTCTGTCTGTTAAATACAGCTTCAACCTGTATGTAAACAGGCTAAAAAAACAAAAAAATAATACATTGCTATAGAATTCAATTGGGCTATAAACTCAAAATTAAAACCCTTGTTTAGGGGTTGTCAAATAAGCTTTTACATTCCAATGCTGTTAGTGCTCAAATGTAATTAATTAATAAAGTCTTTACATGAATATGTTCTGTGAAAGATGATGTCACTTTTCATTGCGTCATAATCTTTGATGTATTTCTTCTTTCTCTATTTATATATTTTGTATTTATTTTAGTGTGGCGTAAAATCTTTATAGCACGTTCGTTCCTTCCATTTGGCTGGATGTCATTAGAATAAAAAAAAAATGGCGAAAATATTGATGAATTAACATATTTAAAAATGACTTTCCTTTTGTTATTCCACATCAGAATGTCCTGATTTATTTCAGCTAAACATTTAATTGAAGAACAGGAGCAATTGCAACGACAGGCAGCAAACACAGGAGGTAAAGCGGACGTCATCAACCAATCAGTAGTTTGGTGGGTCAACTCCGGGCCCTGCAGTCTGGATTTCATTGTGTCCTTGGACACGTTTATGTCGCTAAGACTAGAAAAGTGCTAGAGGAAAATTGCAGTCCCTGGTTCGATCTGCATCTCATTTCCCCATCTTTGTGTTCTAATATTTCAGAACTGACGACTTATTAATTAATTATTAGCTAATTAATTAAGCACAGACATGTTAATAAAATGAAAAAAAAGCCACAAAACTATGCAGTTTTTTTCTTCAAACACTGGCACAAAGATCAAAGGTCAACTCCAAATAACTTACACAGTCTTCTTCCTTTTTGATCAAGCTGCTTCTAAAACCAGCAGGTGGAGTAAGAGAGCATGTGACAGAGCTGAGTTATAGCATTTTTGCAACATTTTACTGTATATTCAGCATTTAGCAAAAGAAAGGTAGGCTATAAGTAATTTACATAAATCTAAGTCTGTCTAACATTAGCTCAATGAAGCCATGGCTGATGTCACTGGTTTCCTGAAGTGAACCACTTCATCTGCACTGCTGTATTTCAACAAGGCTTATAAAACCGTCTCTGCCTGATGTTTTTGACTCAAATTGAGGCTTTCTTTTAAAGAAATTGCAATTTTTTATCATGACAGGGTTCTCGTAAGCCTTCAATATTTGTTTTCATGAATCAGTTTGAAAGAGGATCCTAGACACAAATTCTTATAACATATGAACAATTTGAGAAACTACATTCTAATACTGCTGAAAGAAAATATCAATAATTCACTGATATATTCACTGATTTCCCCTGAAATATGGACAGTTGTCAAAAAAGCGATGTATCTAGTGATTATTCTGAGTCTCTGACACTTTGACAGTTGAGTCTCTTTTTTTCTGACTTGAACACATCTCAATGGTCTCAGAGCTGCGCTGTTTTTATCAGAAGCTACATCTCCTCTTAATCCCTCGTGGCCAGCACTATCTGTGTTTCCTTGACAGTGACTTCAGTCTCAGTACTAGGCTGTCCTCCTATCTCACACACAGAACAAGGATTCATGAATACAACTGCAACATGTCCATGAATAACATGTCAAATCGTATTTGTTCTAACTTTTTCCCGCCCTTAAAAGCTCTTTTCTGTAAACATTTCTTAGGACAGTTACATCTATGGCAGTGACCATAAATATTATTCAGTTTTATTTCCTTGACTTCTACTATAATCTTCCTCCAATTAAATATTCTTTACCTGCTGACACGTGCTCTGCCAAACTCTATGCTTGATTTTCAAAAATCCTTTTTGCTGCAGTGTTTCAATACATCACGTTGATATTTAAGATGTGATAATGTATGATCTGCAGTGCAGAAACACTGATGTCTGTCCTTCAGATCCCACTCCAGCTAAAATTACTCCATCCATGAAATAGAGGTATCCATGGTTACATCAGGAGCCATGTTAAAGGGTGCCACAGTGTATCTCTATTCTCTGGCAGTCCCCACCTTTTTCCTCATTCATCATTTGTAAGAAATCACATTGCGACCTCAAGGTTTCCGACAGCTACGATCTGGTTTTGCAAATGAGATTTGCAGTGAATAATTCTAATAACATTGATGAAGATAGAATGGCTATTAAATGTCTCTGAATTATGTATGCAAACCATATTACATCTGCAGTTACCTGTGAGGATTGCAGGGAGGGAAATGCAGAGCTTATATTTCAGTGCTACCAAGGCTGCAGGTTGGAATATTGTATAGGAGCCTCCCCAGCACCACATATTTGCAGTCTTCAGAACTACTTGTTACCTTGACAACGCACATTTATCATTCAAGCCCATTGCTACCCTGTCTCACAGCAGGAATCAAAATGTGCCTTAAATGTTTACTGCAGCAGGATTTTACACCTACATTTAACATAGAATTGAGGGGTTAGATGGGCTGAGATTGTAAATTATGTTAAAGCATCTGAATGTTGCAAAAAGTGCTCTTTAAATACACTCCATCTACCATTTCACATGTGCAGGAAATTATTTCATTCCGTCGTTGCATAAACGACAATGCAGGTGGATTTGAACACCTTTAAAATGGGATGGAGGTGCTTTGGATCTAAAGTGTTGAACAAAATGACGATGGTTTGAGCAGATACTGGATGATACACTTAAAAAAGAAGACATAATAAATACTGAAAATGCTGTTGGTTTTCATAGTTTTTCAACCATGTACACATCGAAAGTATTCATAGTTTATTTAAATAGAGGGTTGTATTAAGAATTTTTAAAACATTTAGTTCATAAGCTCAAACCTTTTTCTTTACAGGGAGTTTTTCACATGTGTTAACCTCTAATTTCAGGTCACTTTATGCATTTATGGTCCGACATTTATTTTGGCATAGGCCGGGGCCCGAATAGTTTCCTAACACAGAGTAAAACACTGCCGAGAATGGAATTCTTGTGAAAGGTACTCAAATCTGAACAAAGGAATACTATAATTTTGACTGTAATGTATAAGCGCCTCTATCAGGCTCCACAATAAAGGCTTAACCCCTCATTCAAACTAATACAAATGTCCCTGCACCATAATGTACATATTTGACTCGCACTTTCAAATTGATATTATTATATATTTAACATATCCATTATACATATCTGTATGTATACATCTTTGATTGAATTGATACCTGCATTTCTTTATTTATATAACTATTATCCTTGTATGAATTAATATCTGCCCTATGGGGCGACTATGGCTGCGAGGGAGTGCAACCAGAAGGTTGTGGGTTCGATCCCAGCCCAAGCAGTCAACATGTCGATGTATCCTTGGGCAAGATATTTAACCCTGAGTTGCTCCCGATGGCATGGCCAACGGTGTGTGAATGTGTGTGAATGTGTGTGAATGTTAGGTCCTAGAGTAAGGTACACTGCTCTGTATGAATGGGTGAATGACATGTAGTATGTAAAGCGCTTTGAGGGGTATTAAAGACTGGATAAAGCGCTATATAAGTACAGTCCATTTACCATTCCTATCCTGCGTTTCACTGATTGCTGTTGCTGCTAAAACACCTGAATTTGAAAGGTTTATCTGGGACTATAAACAAAGCTCATGTATGGTTTACTTCAATTATATAAAATATATTTTAATACTTAGAACAGTTATTGGATTGAGCATCCTTAATGAGCACCAGTGTCAATCTGACCTTTGCCATATTCTTACTAAAGTGACGGCGTCCACAGCTATGCATAGCTGAGATTAATGCAATGTTGGACTGCAATTCATTTCAGATGCTAGTCAATTATATAATCCACCTCTTTAACAACAAGAAGGATTCTCAAATGCTTCTGATTAATACCTCTTTGCTTAAAACTATTTTTTTTTTTACCCCTAGGGTCATGATTATGTTTAAATCAGGATGAATTCTAATGACTGGACTACCATCTGGACTACCATCAGGCAGGCATTCAATGTATGAGCCTAAATATAGTCCAAAAACCTGGAGTGTTTATCCCAAGATGTAAGTACGAACCCAGATGAACATATATGCTAAGAATGAGCATTAAGACCTGACACACACTCATACTGACACACACACTCACACAGGTGTCTAACGATGTGTGGGTGTCTACAGACTGTTCCCGGTTTTTGGCTCACCATCTGACTCCCATAAAGTCCCCATTGTCATCCATACAGATGAAATCAAGCAGGGAGCTTCATACAAATACTTGGGTGTAATAATTGACCATTTGCTGTCATGGAAGGATCACATTGAATATCTGTCAAAAGGACAAAACAAAGAATTTATTTTCTCCGCCGTCTTAGGTCTTTTGGGGCGAGCAGAGAAATTCTTCTGTTGTTCTTTACATCTGTGATCATGTCTATTCTGCAGTACTGCAATACTACCCGGTACAAATGTTTGTCAGCAGCTTTAAAATCAAAACTGCTCCACCTGTTAAAAATCTGCTCAAAGATTGTTGGTCAACCCTGTCAGAGACTCTATGACTCAGCCTATCATAACAACCTAGTGAGGCTGTCCAACAACATCATCTCTGACCCAAACCATGTTCTGAAGTCTGAACAGTGAATATGAACTGCTACCATCTAATCGGAGATATAGGGTCCCACGATTCAATAAGGTCAGACTGAAGCACTCCTTTGTGCATCAGTCAATCCTCACAGTAAATACAGAGCTAAATCCCAGATCAAATGCACGCTGAAGGCTCTTTGAGCATGTTTTCTCTCAGTGATTGTGCTGTTATGTTAAATGTTTGTTGTTTGTGTTTCATGTATTGTGTCTGGATACTTGTCTGTTGATGTTGGACATGGAGCTGCTGTGACGCAAGTCAAATTTCAGACTTGATCTGACCAATAAAGTATTATCGTCGTATCGTCGTACATCTCTCCTGAGGAAGGAACTACTTTCATGTGATCTACATCCGTCTGTTTGAAGAATTCTGGTTAGATTTTCCAGCATAGCTCCACCCAAATCTACCTATGTTGGTGTGCTAACCCCAACCCTAAAGCTGCATTCACATGATGAAGGTCAGTGGTAAACAAGGTGATATTTGAAATAATTTGAACCTTGAGTGCAGCACTCAGTAACAATTGCAAGCTGTGTGCAATACCAAGGGCAACGGCCATGCCAGAACAGAGCCTTTTAACCATATATCATGTGAATGCATCTTAACACTTTTGCATTGAATTTTCCTGTTTTCAAAATGTGATCCACAGTAAGAGACTGACTTTGAAGCTATCCGTTGGAGGCTTGAATAAATGAAACAATTGTGTGTGTCTGTAAATGATTGGAGTCACTGCCCTATGGAAACAGAGCAATTTTCTTAAGCTGAATAACACAATAAATATTATGTCTCAACACCCTACCCTCAGTAAATCAACCCAGTCGATAGAGGGGCCCTATTATACTAATTATCAGGTTCATATTTGTAGTCTGTGTCTCTCCTGTGACATGTTTCCATGCTTTAATGTTCAAAAAGCTCTTTATTGTTCTCATACTGCCTGTGCTGCAGCACCTC
>NW_011361886.1:0-4305 GCF_000735185.1 Notothenia coriiceps
TGATACCCAATCAGATCGATGGATTCCAGAGAAGAGGAAACTTTGAAGGCCTTTTTCTCAAAATGATGACTCTGTGGCAGTCATTATATAATGTGACATATTTCGCTTAATATTTGGAGTACAACAACATTCCTGATATCATTAGAAAGCTAGGAATCTCCTCTTTCCAGCAGTGTATACAACTCAAAATGTGTCTTCGGGTCAATGCGACTGATTTCGATGGAGCAGGTCACATATTCAGTGCTATCGGGACGTTAAGAGCATTCCATGGAATATAACAAAAAGTGTTTTCTGAAATAAATTACATACCCCATTGAATTATGACTGAAGATTGTCAGCTGTCTTCCTCTCCCTTGTTGTTCCTCGATACGTAAAGGCTGCAGCACCGTTGACAACTTCTCTCTACACATCAAACATACCGGTAAACCATCATCGTTTGCTTTGAAAGCATATAACTCTGTCCACACAGAATTTAATTCCTGTGTTCCTCCGGTACTTTTCTTTGATTTATCCATAGTTCGCTCATCGAGCCGGGGGTCAGGCTATTCACCCGCAGGAACAGGCGCTCGCGCGGGACCGTAGCAGGATGTGACGCATATTCTAGTTGAACTAATTAAAACTGTTTTGTTTTTTTATTTATGTGTCACAGTATCACCTCAAAATACAAGATACGAAACATTTTCAACCATGCAACAAAATATAAATAGTCCTACAAATACTTTTATTTTTATTTCCTTCTTATTTTTGTCTAAGCTCAAGGGAGCCAGAGCAGAGGGCTTAAAGGGCCGCATGCGGCCCGTGGGCCGCGGGTTGCCGACCCCTGGTTTAGTTGGAGCTTTTATACATTTTCCTGATACAGGCAATATGGCATCTGTACGTTAGCCAGTTACAATAGTCATCAGAAAACGCTGCTATTTACGTATGACCCCTTTGTCCATGTATGTTTATGTAGCAGCTTTGAATCCCCTAGAAATGCAGGAAATTGTTCCTCATTTCAAATATCTAAGCAGGGCTAACCAGCTTTGCAATTGCTTCACCTCAAATTCACTTTGCATTCTTTGATTTAAAATAAATCTTTGAGCTAAAAAGCAGCAGAAAAAATATTTATATGGGTTCAAAATTGCAAACAAAATTCTAAATTAACTTGTGTTGTTTCTGAAATTAAGTAAAGTTTGTTCTTACTTAATCAAATTATCACTTCAAATGTTTTTTCTTGCTGTTTCTTATAATGTAGGAGCAGCAGCATTATTTACCTTCTCCTCTGCATCCCGGCAGGAATTCTGTATGTGCTGCATATTGTGACTCTCCTAAATCGCAGGCAGTGAATCCCTGGCAGGTCAATTACTGTCTGACCTTGTGAGTTCAAAGTGAAACACTGAGTGAATCACAGGACAAGTGTGAGCTGACAGCTGACACGGCATGCTCATTGTCACTCCAGCAATTTATTAAGATTGGAAAAGAACATGTTGTGTGTTGTAGCACACCCATTAAAATACATCTGAATGTCCTGTGTTTTTCTGCAACGTTGCATAAACCTTTACAATGTGAGAGTGGTGGGAGGCAAGGCAGCACATTTCAATAACAAGGCAATTCAAAGTGCTTCACAAAGAACATTACAAGCATTAAGCCATAGTGCAAAAAATAAGACATTATACAATTATAAAATTTGAAGGCAGTCATTAAGGAGAAATAAAGAAATAAAAACAAGCAAGAAGATGTATATAAAAGGCAAAAACAATATCAGGAAACATTTATTAATTGTATTGTGTCTCTATTTTACGTCCTGCTCTCTTCTTTAAATGTGTCAAACTTTGTGACCTCTGGACTAACTATTTTTAAAATCCCTGATTGGTCAACCACTAAGCGATGTCCCTTCCCTTAGCATATAACAATGTGTTGAAGTGCTATCTAATAAAAGTGCAATTGTTATGAAGTGATGTCACTACGTCACGGCCGAGAAGAAAGAAGTCCAATGGAGGCTGCTTTAAATAAGTATCAGACAGTATTTTGTTCATCATGCAGCTTGTCAAAATGACCAATTATTGGGTAGTAAAACCACTATCTGTCAGTCGTTATGTTAGAAATGGTTCAACTGCAGGAGTGGTTTTAACAGTTTGTGTTTTTAGTTTTTCATGACTGGTGTTTGCTGTTGGATTTAATAACTGCAGTGAATTCACAGAGGATATGAATAAATAAATATTGATATAAATAATTTAGGTAACAGTGTTATGGCTCGCTTTGGAAGGACATGACTACGTTTTTGTGGTTTTGTGTTATGAGCACTTGGCAAGAAAACTGGCTGAATATGACATTTATAATGTATAAATGTATTTATAATTTAAATTTCCTTTACATTCAATCATAGTTGATTTTCTAATTTTCTCTTTGATTTTCACTTTATTTATTTCATGACGAGGGAAGAACAATTTAATGTGTGATTGTTTAATCGTTTGTACATAAATAAGATGTATCTATTAAGCGTAGGCACCTTTTAAACCTAAAAATATGTTTTTATAGGGGTTAAAAAAAAATAGGGTCACCATTTTTTTAGTTCTCTTGAACTGGGAGTTATTTCACATTCTGTTGCTGTTTTCTACCCGGTGGAGGTTTATTGATCACAGACTGTGATTAACGGTTTTCCCAATTCACCCAATTTAACACGAAGAACTCAGCAGCTTTGGTTTGGACTGATTGGACTCAGATTAATCTATTTTCCTCTAAGCTTTCAAACACGATCACATAGAAGTCGCCTCTATAGCTCACTCATATTGCTTCCGGTTTTATATTTCCTGGTGTCTTCAATCAAAGAAGAAAATAGAAAAAGGAGCCTCCATCGTCTCTCAATCCCAATCACACAGCCTGTCCTCCTACAAAAAGCGACGATATAGGCCGATTGTTCATGCCCTTATTACGACCCAGAAACACGTTTTAAAGTGTATGTTGTTTCTTACACGACCACTAGAGGTGCTCTAGTGGTCGTGTAAAGGCCGCTACACACAAACCTGAGACCAAAGAAGTCGTACCGAAGGCGTCCAGACTTTTACGTCGGCTACGTCGGCTACGTCGACTACGTCGGCTACGTCGGCTACGCCGCCCGCCTACGCCGCTCGCCTACGCCTACGAACACACCGCAAAGACTTCAGTTGACGAGTGGCAATAACTGTCCTTACCAGCAGGCAGCGGTAGTGTGTATTCGTCATTCAAAAGAGGCAACAACCGGAAGACTTACTATACACCGAGAGAAGAAGAACAAACTGCGTGATATAAACAAACAACAAATAGCGTCTGGGTTCCATTTTCACTCTCTCTCGTCGATCGAAAACATGTAAACATAAAAAAGAAACTCTTGCCTCCAGGTGAGATGAAAATGAAAAAGATTAACCGTCCGTTTGTTTTGGTCCCTCACTTCCGCTTCGCTTCTCGCTAAGCTGAACAGCCAATCAGAGTGATTTTTGTGTCCCGACTTTCTCTGGCCTCCCGCGGCCAATTCAACATGTTGAATCGGTGTGAAAATGTGCCGTAAAGAGACACACCAACCTGAGTAGGGCGCCGCGAATGCCCGACTGCCTCTGACGGCCTCTGACTCCCAAAATCGGGTTGGTGTGCAGCAGCCTTAAGAAACAACATGCTCCCGGCCCGTTCATTGCAAACGCTCCGGAGGGACGTTTATTCACAAATAACCCTCTCTGGAAAATCCTAAATTGTGGTATAGTTTGGCCATTAAAATGCTTTTTGATTTGATTTCTGGCGAGAAGTGTATATTGTACTCTTAGAATCCACGTCCAGTCGATGTGTAGGATCTATAGTTTGATAGATATTACGAAGATGATTTGAGGTCTCGCCAGGATAACGTGTATGCAGCTTCCATGTAAAGTTAGCGTGGGTGAAAACCAGTGGCGGCCGGCCCATAGGGGCGCTAGGGGCGCCGCCCCACCTCTTCCTACATAAAAAAAAAATATTAAAAAAAATATTAAATAAAAAAAATTATTTTTTTTAAAATATATTTCAAAAATATATATTATGTTTTATATTTTTAATTTTTAATGAACAAGGTAAATATCATACAATTGGTATCAGTAAAATGTATAACCTACAATAAAAACTTGTTTAAAATTGTATTACGATGTCTAAAATTACTGATAAGTCACATGTTTCCTGCCTGGCCTTGCCCTTGGCATTAGTTTATCATTACGGGGCGCTGCCCCCGAACCAAACAGCAGCAACCAGCACGTTGCAAAAGTCTCAATAGTAAACTGTGCCGCCGAAACATAATTTCAGCCAATCAGCGCCGTCAAATATTTTCGT
>NW_011361887.1:0-11182 GCF_000735185.1 Notothenia coriiceps
CGCCCACTACACCACTGACTACAACTACAAAAAGCATCGGTTTGTTTTCTCATCAGGAAATGCAGACCGGCTCAAACAAACTATTTTTAAATCATCATCCTCACGATCATTTAATGTGTCATATGTTTGCCGAATTGACATGAAAGCACTAATACATGTAGTGTAATCAACTTGAGTTTACAACTACAAAAATAATCGATTTGTTTTTATATCACATCCGACGGGAGGAAATTCAGCAGCTCTCACTACCGATTTTTAATCCTAATTTAATCATCATCTTCACCACGATCATTTGTGTTTATGTTCGCCGAATTGACATGAAAGCACTGACAAATATGAATATACTGTAGTCAACTTCATTAAAACGTTATTAACGTGCCTAAACTCAGTAATTCACCATTTCTACGCATGACAACACACTTTGTCCGTGTTTGGCTCTCTCGCCGCACAGTGAAGCGTTCCCGCATTGACGTCACTTCCGGCTTCCCCCAAAACTTCAAAATGAGTCGAAGGAATTTCCCCGCGATGTTCGAAATGATTGATATTTATCGGAACGGTATCGCACCTTCTTTTTTAAACTAACGGTTCGAGATGACTAGTAGTCCAATATTTCCTTGCACAACAGTTGTTGGGATGCTGTCACAGGCTCTTTAAGTGTTTCCTTATATGTTTGAAACTCTCTGTTTAGGTTTTGGCCGCCTCCGATTATGATGCTGTTCTGTGTATCGGTAAACTCTTAAACAGTGGAAAAGATTGTAAAAGCTATATCTGACCACACTGTTTGAGAAATAACACCTGAGTAGTAACCAGTGAATACTTTTCCTACAAATCATATGACGGGTGTATAAGATGCAAGGATTTTTTAAAGATAAAACTGCACAAAAGGATATCAAATGTAAGTCTAATCACAGAAAATGCATCTACCTCCAACTAGAGTTTTCAAACATTAGCTAACATTTGCCACCATCACCTTGTGGACATACCAGATCAAGTAAAGTTATAGCAGCCAAACCCTAGATGAGTATTGAATAGAGAGAGAGTGTGTTTTATTGCTTTGAGTTCAAACTTCATAAAAGTGAGGATACCTTCTTGAATTGTGGGAAATAAAGCCCTATGCAGAGTATGTGGTTACGAGATCATTTCATTATCTCCCTGTATTCATAATCTAAATACGTTTGGGTGTTTTTAACATGTGCGGAGTAACAGAAGAATTATCACTTGCCTATTAAAGATTAGCACTCCCCGGGCCACTGCCTTGTTTACCTCTAGTTACAAGCTCTGTAATCTGTGATGAAACATGAGTCATTAGGGGTGACCGGTGTCAGGGAAAGATGATCAGGACAGTAGCCCCGGATGACTCGAATACTTTCCACCATCATGTTAGGGTTCTCTCTCCCCTTTTTAGAGCTGTAGTAGGTGCAAGTATTTGGGTAGGAAGCAGAAGAGGAAGAGGAGTTACAGAAAACAAAGATCTGAGCAGAAAGGAATATAACTTAATTACTTCTGATAGCTATGTCGGACAAAAAGACCGGCCAAATAAATCTATCCACCAACAAGAAGATGAAGAAGCTGCGCACCATTAGCGTTGTGTGCAGCCTGACAGGAAGCTTGCAGCAGTGGGTGACGGAGAACGAGAACAAGCAGGCCGGAGAATGTGTCTCAAAGAAACCTCATCCCGTCATCCAGCCAACAGAAGCTTTGCCACAGCATGAAACTACTTCTGGAGAACTCAAAAGACTACTCACAAGGATGCCAAATATTCATCCAAAACTGAGGAGGTGAACACCACAGCTGAGGCGCTATCTCGCATCAAGGTGAAGCCAGTGGTGAAAACAGTGACCAGCGGGATTCAGGAGAAACATTACATTACATTTACTCTCAAATCTTAAAGGTCAGATGAAATGGTATTTACATCCCTCATGCTATTTTTCCTTAAGAAACTGAATATTGACATGAGAAGGTCAAGTGTCAATTTAAAGTGTAAACCACATGGCTTGATTGGTAGGATGGGAAGAAAGGCAGGACCGTGGAAATATTTGTGTTGACTTTATCACTTTACCATGTGTGCACCATAAGGTCACAGATTAGACTGAAAGTATTCCAGGAAGTAGCCGTTTTCTCAAAAAATCAAATAAAGATTTAAATTAATATATATTAGTTTTTTCGTATCAAACTGCAGTTTATTTGGAAAGGCAGGCAACATGGTCTTGAGAATGGGAACTCATGGAGAGATTCTTGAAGGAACTATTTTTTGGGATTTGTACAGTCATCATTCTGGTTTGTACTCTACCCTGAATGCATCTCATGTTCAAGTCATTTGAAAACATGTCAATTAGGTCAACATTATAACTTTATAAAGCAGGGAACAGGACAAGATGTTAGTATCCAAACTGTGGTTTCTGTTTCAAGTGTGAGCAGTATTGACCAATCACTTTTGAGAACTCTTTGGTTGTATGGAGAGCAAATGCGCATTTGCGGAAATGGAATCTCGGAACCCATTGGCTATTGCGCATTACAGGAATTCTTGTCCCTGATTATCCATCGTAACACTGGGATCCAAAAGCCGAAGAGTTCCCATATTGTATTCGTATTGACCTTTAAGACCTTTTTTTCCTCCTATTGGCTATTTCAACTCCCTTTGCCTTTTGTTGGTCCAAAATATACTGTGTTGTGTTTAATATACTCTGACATCCGACACAGGTACAAGAAGGAAGATCCAACAAGGAAGATCCAACAAGATCAACTCCCTCTCCAAGAAATATAGTGCTGTGGGAAACCTCAAGAGCCGCTGGCAGAACTGGGCTTCAGAGCAAACCATTAACCAGAAACTGAACCCCTTCAGTGAATATTTTGATCATGATTACTCCATGTCCCTCCGCCTCCAAGGAGGGTACCAAAACTGCAGAGAGAGCCAAACGTGCCGAGCATCACATCCACGGTGAAATATCTGATATGTGTTATGTGATCAGGACTATGGCTGATCCGGATCCAGACGGAAAGACCCGTGTCACGTTTGGACAGCTGTTTGACAGATATGTTCGGATCTCTGATAAGGTGGTGGCGATATGAGAGCCAGGAAGCACGGGAAGGTGGCGTGTGAAGGGGAGAGGCTGTGGCAAGGCCAGGATGAGAGAGTTATAATTTATCTGATGGTGTGTGGTCAACACCTGGGTCAAAATATAGTCGTGGAAATCCTCTTACAGTTACTCGTATAATAACATCAGTCCTTATTAAGCAGGGCTGAGAGGAGGATTTATAAGACAATTTGACCTAGGTCTATTCAGTGGATGCTGGCAAAACAGTATCAAAGGAATGATTGAGACCTCAGAGCTTGGCGGATGAGTCAGATAATCAAGAATATCTTTCTGATATCTTTAAAGACTTTTTTGTTGAGTTACTGCTGTCATGGATATGTTTGAGATATATGCAATTTTTTATGTTCTACCTGTTGGCTGCTTAAGTTTCCATTGATTTTCATTTGGGTCTCCATTGCACTTTCTTTATTGCTTATGTTGAAGAGATACTTGATATGCATCTGGATTAATGTACCAAATATCCAGCAGCTTTGCAGTACAGTGCAGGACAGTAATCCAAACACGGATTGGGTTTCATTGCCTTAATACCTGCAGCTCAGCAGCCATTAAACTGTACCGGGCACAATGCAGTGAAACAGAGGAGACCACAGCACTTTTAAACATCCTGCCCTATTAGACTGAGTCTGTAATGACTAATGTAAAGGGTGACTGTGACTGTCTGGGGAAAACAGGAACACTTTCTCATCTGGTTATTAAGGTTGGTATAATATAAGAATTAACATACAGAACATTTATATTTTTATATATTTATAACTGCTCATATGAATTTTAAATATTTAACCACATCTTGTCAGAGCATCACATTGTACATTTTGTCAGATTTCACATTATTTTAAATACTTTATTATATATATATTTCTAAGTGCATTTACAGTATTCTGCAATAATACATTAATTGAATGTCTCTGGATCATTGAATGGTGAATCATAGCTTGAAAGGTTATGAGGTTTCTCAAGATCATTCGTGAGTGAAGACAGGTAGGTGGATAACAAAATAGAATTCCATTAGGTGGTGTTGTCACACATGTTATCTTGAGTAACTCAGAACATTTCCTATAAGATAACAGACAACATTTATCGGAATTGACGACGCCTTTGTTCACGTTAGGGGACAGATTACATCTCGTTTTCTGCAGGAATGGGACACCTGTGGGGTTGCAGTATGAGCTTTTTTTTATTGACAAAAGTTGTGCAATTTAGGAAAAATAAGTAAACAAATTAAACATCTTCATATTATTAGTTTCACATGTTAGTTTATAAGGCTGGGAAAAAGGAGGACGTAAATAGTCCTCTAGCCAAAAGTGTATGCAATTTAAAATCATTTCTTTTAGGGTTTTCATATAGAATATATCTATTGTTATGCCCTATATATAAAAATAACATAATATTGTTATGCCATATGTTATTGTGCATGCAACATCCATTGAAAGAGCCACCTTTAACATGGGCGATGTTGATTTTCCTTTTTTATTCATGATCCAAAACAAAACAAGAGCATACTTGGCACATATCATATTTAAACCTAGATTATGAAGGATTTTGTAACCTGACGAAGCGCCAACAAAAATACCCACCCACCTCCCTCCCTGTCTGATACATCATAACTCGGCAAGGACCAATAAACTGTTCAGGCTTTGTTTCTGAATGCAGTTGCACTATAAATGATCGTATCCACTCCAAATTTAGACATTAGGAGAGTGTAGCTGCACACATGCTGAGGCTTCATTTGCTGTAATGCACACTTGAACGGCAAGTATCATTTTTTGAATTCCACTCATCACTAACCAAATGTATTATGTAAGTAAAGAAGAATGACTGAACATATGTATTTATATTTCTGTATTTTCGGCTACAGGTATTTTTTGATAATAGAAGAAACAACAAATCAGACAGGTGAGACTCCGTCTATAGTCAATAATAATTATTAACAACGAGATGCAGGGTAAATAACTCTTCTCTTTCTTTTCAGAATGCTTTTTCTTGCTATCTTCGCTGTAATTGCAGCCTCTGCTATAGCTGACCGTAAGTTTCCATGAATGCATTATCCTTTATGAATCAAATTTATAAGGATAATTCATGTTCATAATATGTTTGTCTGTCTCCTTGTCGCAGCTGAGACTCAGAGCTATTCCTACTCCCCTCCTGCGGGGTCAGGGAGTGGCTCTCCGTTCAGTATAATTGGGGAGGGAAGAATCACAGCTGTACGAGTGTGGGAGTCGTCCAACATACGAGGGTAAATGTTATAGATCATTATTTTGATATTATTAAATTAAGAGTAATGTAACACTGGTCAAAAGTCACACTTTTACCAAGTGCCATATTGAAGTAATCATCACATTGATGCATCAATAACTTAAAAACGATCAATGTATATAATTCTGAAATGGAACATACTGCATAATGAGTATTTTTACCTGTGCTACTTTAAGTATGTTTTGACGACGATGCTTTTTTTTCTACTTTTACCTGAGTATGACTTTGATTGCAGGACTTTCAACTGAGCATTGTTACATTTCATTCATCAGCATCCAGTTCCGCTACGGCTTCACCTGGTCTTCCGTTGTGGGTCACAGGTCCGGCCAGCTACAGGAGATGGAGTTGTCTGACAATGAAGCCATCATTCAGATTTCTGGGAAGGCCAGTCACTACGTGCAGTCAGTGGTGATCGTAACTAGCAAGGGCCGCCATCTTGAAGCAGGCCAGCCCTCAGGCACTTCCTTCAACATGTATCCCAGCCACAAGGGTGCCGAGCTGATCTTCATCAGTGGCACTAACCATGGAGCAATGACCTCCATCGCAGCACACTGGGGTCGAGTTGATACATCTGCTACTGACACTGAGCACTGAGAAGTAGAGCTTGCCTGAGGCGATTCTATTTAACCAACAACTTGTTCAAACCTATGTGGGAAAATTATGGTTTATTTCCGAATGTAATTCATCTGTTCTGCGGTGCAACATTTTAACATTTCAAATCTGCACATTTGCACTTTTGCTTGTGACTGTATGGGTTGAGGCTTGATGAAATGTAACTTTGATTTAAATGCTATGCCGATTTATTTTCGGCATAGCATTTGTTCACATCATGCTCTTGTCATTGTTGGAAAAATGTATTAGTTAATAATAAAAAAAGATCTCTCTACTTGAAAGCTGCTGACATATTGTGTTTTTCAATACTCATAATACTTATTTAGGATAAATGCAGTTAAAGTGGCTTCAGATCAGGAAACACACAACTTATCTCTGAACGTTTTTAACAGGAATTGTCTATACCGCTTGAAGGAACAGTGGGACATTTTAAAACATGCATTCATCCAATTTCTTCATCCAGAGGGTTAAATTTGAAGATTGATACTACAACTCTCTGCCCATGCATGTAGAGCTGGGTTGATCTGATGATTAGCTTAGCATAAAGGCAGAGGGAACGAGATAGCATGCAAACACATGATTATAAGTCATGCTTTAGATATTTCTTAGCTGGGTGCAGTGACTCCCTTGAGATTCTGCTCAACAAGACTTTTTGAAATGGCCAAGATAAACATATTTGCTATAGTTATAAAATAGTTGCATGACTTCAAATATAACTTGATGATGGCATGCTATCTCTTCATCAATCAAGACTTCAGTTCCAACACTGCCACCCTTCAAAATATAAAACGTCTTAAAGACGATTGATCATCATTATTATTCTTATAAAATTTGACAGAATTACACTGTGACATAATGGTATATTATAAGAATATGCCATTTGGATGGTCACTGTGCTCACTGTCTGCAATAAAAAAGGTATAAATATATATATTTATTTTTCTCTTTAAAAAACTATTTTCAGACACACACACACACACACACACACACACACACACACACACAACACACACACAAACACACACACATACTTTCTATGTAAATCAATCAAAGTCAGAAAACCCCTCAGACAGGCTGAGCAGAGCTTTAAAAAAACAAAACAGAAACCAGGAAGAACATAGATGTATTACCGACTAACACACCTGCCGGTAGGCTTAAGTGCACAAGAAATGTGGCAACACAATAGACTCCTGCATACCTTCATTATCTGTTTATCAGATCAAATACATGCAATCACAACTATAACAGTTGTGTTTTCCCTGCAACACCTGTGATGCAAGTCTTAGGGAATATTTTATCGATTGCTAACCTGCAAACGCTTCTTCCTCATACTCACTCACACTCTCACTTCAATGTAATTGCATTATGACCTAAATGCATTTAGTTTGTTTTTGGTAAAGCCCATATATGTGCTGACCTTCAGTGTGAGCAACATCGCACATAGACAGATAACACACACAATAATAAAATCAACTGACAGGAAGCTGCATGTTTAATTAAAGTTTGTTTCCTTTTCTTCTAAAGAAGATTTACAACCTCTACTGCAGCTGTCAGTTTGATGACCTGGTATTTATTGTATGCACATTAAGATGTAGTCATTGTAAAAAAGAAGCAACATTTTGTGTTGTTTGCAGCCCCCTTGCTGTTCATCAACAAATCTTAATATGCATTCGGGAACTTCCAGATAATGGCAGACAGGTCTTATGACGTTACACTATGCCCTGTAGATAAATACTTGAAGCAAGATAAAAACCCTTTGATAAGCAAGCTGTAGAGTTTATGGGAGGTGATTTAATGTTTCCTTCAACATAGCCAGCATAGCTGTTTCCTATTTCCCCCACCTGTTCCCAGTCTTTGTGCTAAGCTATGCTAATCAGTTGTTGACTCACACTGCACAAACACAGTTGCATAGGTCTTCTATTACAGCTCTTATTTTCCAAGATGTTGAACTAGAACATTAAGTGGTAGTTTTCTTACACTGTCTGGCTAGAATATGATCCAGATCTGGTGATATTCTGGTTTCTATATTTCGGCTGGTTTCCCAAATAACCTGCTTAAATTAACCTACTAGTATCAAAACGGCGTTCATGTCCATGCTATTTGCTTGCCTTTTGCTCACATAGAGACATTTTGTGTGCTTTATTGTGAGGATTTTCCATTAGTGTGTCTTTGTGTGAGGGATACAGAAAGATGTGCTTCCAAACTGTTCTGCCTTCAAAACTGATGAAGCTTGCTTTCCCTCAAATCCCAGAAAGCGCTGCGCCTCCACTTCCCAGGATGCTTTGAGGCGCGGCGGCGGCAGCAGCTGTGTGTGCTCCGGCTTGCCCGCAGCAAAGTGAATATAACACGCCAAACAAGGTACAATGCGAGAGCGTTCACTTTTACATTTCTCTGTGGAGTAGCAGCGCTATGGCTGTCGAAGGTAAGACTGCTTCACCTTGTCCTTTCTACGACACCACTTCCGTTTTCTGTTCGTTTGAAACAGACAAACAGGTGTAGTTACCGTGATAATTAGCAGCTGTTTTACGGTGTAACACGGCTCAACACAGACACCGTAGGTTCACCTGTGCTGTGCACGCCTGTGTTTAGGTTATGTTGCAGCCGCATTACGAACATTGTCTTCTCCTTTTATTACACTGTACAATTGAAATGATAAACCGCTGGTATTCACTCTAATGGTGCACCATAAAACCTAGTGTTAACGCGCAGCCTCTTTCTTTTATATTGTTGAGTGTGTGTGCGCGCTGGTCGTAAGTGTTGGAGACAAACACCAATGGTTAACATGTCTGTGACCGAGGAGCGTGCACTTCTTTTGCCTAATCATCTCTGGCCGCGCCGTGCACACTGTTCTCTGGAAGATACTGAAGCCCCTGGAGCGTCTTTATGATCATTTGTCTTATAGATAATAATCGTGCGCTCAGCTTGTTCCACCACAAGACCAGTCCGGTTGAGGCTGCTCCTCTGGCAGCAGGTGGTGTGCCCGTGATGGTCAGTAACTCGCTCCAGACAGTATAGGTGGGAAAAGTGACTCGGGATGCTCGGTCAATCTCCTCACCTTATCGGGGGCATTTTGTGGATCAAGAATCCAATGAGAGGTATGTTGGAAGGGGTGTCAAATGCATGGAGGGGGACTTTAACTCTCAAAAGGTTTTCCAGTCCAGTGTGTTTGCCCATGCAGGTATGATTGGTATGACACTGTGGCACTCCTGCATACCTACCCTAAAGCTGGTTATTCATCTCTGACTGCCATGACAGGACTTTTTAATACACATTTCACACATTGTTGGATGCTGTTTGACCTGAACCTGGTCCTGAGATGTAGAATAGTGAGCTGTCATGTTTGCCAGGAGATATTTATGTTCTGGAGATTAAAGCAGAAAGCAGAACAATATGGTTGCATCACTTGTGTTTTCCCCCTTTGAGGACCCAAAAATAGACTTGTGAAAGTGCTTAACTCCGGTTTGCTGATTTTTATTCCAGGGTCCCTCCCTCATCATGATCAATATTTTACCTGAGAACCACCTGAAAGCCTCACAAGCTCCCCTGGAGGTCTAATGTTTTTAGCTTGTTTGTAGTCTTGACTTACAGGTGTAGAAGAGATTGCCACCTGTTTCAAAGCTGGAAGTGGTCTATAATGAAATAATACAGCGAGCACAACAGCAGCAGCTATAAAACTGCCATCCTTCAGCAGCATTTCCCTTTGTATAGTTTCATTAATGCGTCTCTTGAGAATCTTCTTTCAAAGCAGTAAAGAGGAAGGCTGGTGCTGAGGCTGCTTGCAGATGCACATTTTGTTCCAGAGCTGAATAGACATGTCTTCGTTCCTTTCTCGTCTTTATACCGAGGCTAACACCGTTGAATAGACACAGTGGCTTAGTATTTTAACAATATTTGTTTTGGACATAATAACTGTTAATGAACACTTGATTGTCGACAACCACATATGGTACGGCTGTTTTCGTCTTTTCTCACTATTTTTTATAAATTCACAGCCATTGCTGTAACATAGGCCTGCATCGAATGATTATCTTGATTAACCATTCATTTGACGGGTATTTTTCTCTATTAATTGCTTGGTCAGAAAATTGTTAAAAATGTCTTCCCCACTTTTTTTTGTCAAAAGACCAAGCATTTTGACTATTATGATGGAGAAAAGCAGGAAACTTCTTATTTGAGAAGCTGAAATCGCTGTGTTCCGACATTTTTCGATAAAAAAAAACTAACCTTAAAGAGCAACTTCCAGGTTAAAGACACTTTTGAATAAATGTGTAGGAAAATTATGAATACACTAGAATTTTCAAAAAAAGTATACAGAAATATACACTACAGTGACATCTGGCGTCGTTTTTGTAAGAAATGTTCACTTGAGCTGTGGTGTGAGGAGAACCAGTGGAGAACTGGGCAGCTATCTTGGTGAGTGACCGGCGTTAGCTACAGAATGTTAGCTAACGTCGCATCACAACATTGTGAAGTTAGCTATCATATATCAGGCTATAACTAAAGTAGCATTGATAATATAGTAACGTTACTGGCAGGACTGTTGATACTGATCCATAACAGAAACGAAACTAACGCGCAAGCATCAGCCGTATCTCGCGTTACCTAATGCAACTCCACACTACGGTGCTGTGTACCGGAGGGGAGACGCGAGATACGGCTGATACTTGAGGATCTGGCGGAGAAAGGTTGTGGAGCCTCCGTTGATATGCCGTTGTAAATGGCTTGATGGAAAGCAGGTGTGTAGTCGGGGAGGGTGCACAGCTGATTGCAGCAGGTGAGTGGAGGTTGAGCCGGGATCCAGGAGTGACAGCCACCACGCACACACAAACAACACAGACAGGGGGAAACAAACAAACACAAAGGAGACGGCTGGAGCAGTACAGCCACCACAGCGTTACCTAATGCAACTCTACACTATGTCTTACGGTGCCGTGTACCGGAGGGGAGAGAGAGAGCAGCGAAGGGGGGGGGAGAGAGATGTAATACGTTTTCCTGATAAAGCTGTGGAGAGTATGTGCTGCAGGGAGGTGGATGCACAACGCACCCAGGAACGAACGCTAGCTCCGGTCCTTTTTACTGTGGACTCGATGTCCTGACAGGCTGGTATTTGTGCAACCTGCACAAACACAATACTGCACCATGATTACAAATGGTGAAATACAATGTAAAACTACAGAAAAATAACAGCTCCTTAAAACACAACCGCTCAACTCAACGCAACT
>NW_011361887.1:19238-22544 GCF_000735185.1 Notothenia coriiceps
TAATAGGACACTTCACACAGTGGCGTTTGGCAAAGCAGAAAAAGAACACAAAAAACCGGGAGAGATGAGTTATTGTTATTACAACGTGACTTCACTATTATTTAACAACTCTTTTTATTGGGTTCTTTTATTTGGGGTTAAGTACATTGTCAGAATAAGTGAGACATGGATTTAACTTCTGTTAGACAGCTATATGCCATACATTTTTGCATACATTCACAGTAAATATTTACTCAGTATGATAGCTGCCAAACAGAAGTTAAATCCATTTCTCACTTATTCTGACAATGTACTTAACCCCAAATAAAACAACCCAATAAAAAGAGTTGTTAAATAATAGTGAACTCACGTTGTAAAAACAATAACTAATCTCTCTCGGTTTTTTGGTTTTCTTTTTGTGCTTTGCCAAACGCCACTGTGTCAAGTGTCCTAGTTGGGTTGCCATACAGAGTTGTTCAGTATGGCAGACCATCTCGCACATGCGCAGTACAGATCGGGCAGGGGGGCAGATCGGCAACAGCGATTAAAGTTTCAAAGTTTTGGGGGGTCGCAAATTCCAACAGGAGTCATTTGGGGGGGCCCTGGGTGAAAAAGGTTGGGAACCCCTGCTCTAGAGAGATAATTAATCGGCCTCTATATAGTGTACAAAATTAATTATAGCTGCTTTAGTTCACACTCCAACACTGTTATTGCTTCTTCGTGTGAGCATCTTATTTCGTGATTGTAAAAATGGCCTCTTCTTTTAAAGTCTGGCCTGGAAATGAAAGGCTTGGAGAGTGTGTTGTGCTGGTGTGTCAGAAACTGTGCTGCTCTCCCTGACACATTTCTTTCAACTGCAGGAGGTGTGAGACATGAGTCTTGGGGATTGTTACACCGTGTTGGACAGTGAATCTGATGCCATCTTTGAGATCGTTGACATAATTATTTAGTGAAGGAGGATGGCTTGTTCTCACACTCTTCTATCACATGCATCTATGCTTGTGTTTTGAAACCCAACCCATTACAGATGCAAACAAACAGCTTCATATCCCTTTTTAATTGTTCTAATCAGGCACAGCAGTTGCACTACATACTTGACTCCCAGTGACGAGGCTTATTATCACCCCGCCTCATGTACAAACACAGTTGGAGACATTAAAACTCAAGTACTGTTGCCTCATAACAACCAATATGAATGACTTCATTACTGATTCTATATTTAGCTCTAACCATATTGATTGATGCCCTGGTTTTCACAAAGTAAAAATGTTTTAATCGCTGTTCTGAACGACAACACTGGACTGGAGGGCAAATTCATTGGCATATTCTCATGGAATTTCTTCTGGACTGCATACCCATATGAAGTAGGGCTGTCCCGAATACCATCTTTCGGGCTCCAGATATTCGGGGGGGGGTGCGTAGTAATCAGCAGCGAACCGCTTCAACACGTGTATTTCGGTTTTATTCACGGCATTCATTTTGTTATTCTACAGTATTGTTGTTTTATAGTTATTTGTTAATGTATACAACCCAATTTGTGTTCTTTGAAATTGAAAAGGATATTGCATTGTGTTACTTTTCGTTGCAGTTGTATATGTCTTAAGTGTAATTTGCCTTGGCTTCCTATTTTTTATGGACATACTTTTATTTTGAAGGAGAGTTAGCGCTGTTGACGGGAAGTTGTTGTTGCTATGCAGGGCTCAACAGTAACGGTTGCCAGGTTGCCATTGGCAACCATTCAGAAAAAAATATCAACCACTTCTTGGCCTTTGAGTTTTTAACATAAATAAATAAGGACAGCAAACAGCCAAATGTGCACCCCAAAATAGATAAATGTTAATTATTTGTTGTATTAAGAGTGATATTTAATTATTGTTGTGACCAGTCGGAACCTGAGACTTTAGTTGCACGTGCATAAAGTCCCTCCCCTTCCGGGGGAGCTCCATGGGACCTTATTTCGGAAAAATTATGTATTGAAGTCAATGGAGAGAGAAAGATTATCTTTCGATCCCGTTTTAATTGTGCCACGAATTACACATATGATGTTTGTCAATTTAAAAGATAATTTTGCATGTGAAAAACATAAAAATGTGTCGTAAAACTTTGAAGTAACACATTTTTGTGTGTGAAACGCTTAATGAACTACATCTCTGGTCTCGCAGACTCTCACAACAACACACGTCACCAAGATGGCCGGCACTACTGTCTTGTCAAAAAAGTGATTGACTAGCCTCCAGAGATGGAGTACTCGAGTCCTCGACTCGGACTCGAGTGCCGATTTTCGTGACTCGACTCGGACTCGTGAATTCTCGCGTACGCTGACTTGGACTCGGACTCGTGAATTTTCCCCCCAACGATGACTCGGACTCGACTTGTACATTGACGCTCTGACTTGGACTCGGACTCGTGAATTTCCTCCCCCACGATGACTCGGACTCGAATTGTACATTGACCTCTGACTTGGACTCGGACTCGAGCAAGTTTTCTCTGGAGTCTGATGTCCTCTATCCTGGCTTGTGCACCTGTGAGGCGAGTTCACGGACTGGGCCCCGCTATTCCAGTCTAGAGATGTCTAGAGACACACCCCGCATTGTGCTGTATGCTTTCACACATTCTGCTTCCACATTGGAAAAGAGCAGCACAAAATGCAACAATGAAACAATATTGAAGAGAGGGCTCCGTAACACATTACTCTAAGGATCGAGTTCAGACATATAGGCTGTCTTGAACACTGTCATCAGAGTAACGTGATCTAATCAATAAATAAAGATTCAGCCGATAACACGAAAGCACATGGCTACTTAATATGCAGAATTACGTCATTTTGCATGCTAAGTAGCCATGTGCTTTCTGGGGCTAAATCTTTATCAGTAAACCGATTTAACCGGTAAAAGTTCCTTCAAAACAATAGGAGTCCCGATCTTATTCACTAATCAAATAAAACTGCAAAACCGAAACACGTTACATAGGAAAAAATTGGCATACAACATATAACTCACTTGCTCCTAAAAGGTAAACTCATTTTAAATAAAGTTAGGATATAGTTGAAGAGGCTCATTTACAATAATAATATTAAATATTAGTAATAGCTTTCATATTCTGTATAGCACCTATTACAAGAATTGTAGCGCGAAAACTCGCTTCACAGCAGTTCAATAGACAGATTAGATATAACATGAACAGGATAAAACCAATGTAGCAGGAGCAGGCCACAATTTCAGATCACATATCATCCACGAAGATAATATATGAAGACTTGTGACTCTGACTTGACTTGGAACTCTTCTTAGGTGACTCGGACTTTGGACTCGGACGACCGAACAATAG
>NW_011361887.1:24995-52217 GCF_000735185.1 Notothenia coriiceps
CGATTCTGCTTATCGATTCCGGTTCTTATCGATTCCCCAATTTGATTCCAAAATTATAAAAGAAAGAGGTCAAACATTTAGATAACAAATATATATATCTTTATTCTTTTAAGCTTTAACTGACATTTTTACAAATAAAAAAAATACATGCAATACAAATGTATTACACAATAACGGTGCTTTATTTTACCTAAGCTATGCTCAACAGAAAAAGACAAGGCACAGTGTAATGCCTGTGGCAAGTTAATAGCTTGCCACAGGCATTACACTGTGCCTTTTCTTTTTATTTTTTAGTGTAGTGGAGCCTCACTTTAGAGCGTTTACTGCGATCCATCTTTGGTATTATGAAGTGACTGAGCTCGTGAACTGTCTACGGGAGGGCGGGGGGAGCCTCGCTGCGGGGAAACTGTGGACCTCTGTCGCCTGTCAGCGCAACTTACATGATGCCGTGAAAAAAAATAAGGGCGGTGCCGGTCTGTGATTCTCCAGAACACAAAGATGGCCGCCCCTGTGTTACCGTGGCGCAGACGGACCCGGTGGAATACAGGGTCTACCGCGTTTAGGAACCGTTAAGCAGAACCGAAATTGTGTATTTTCTATGGGTACCCGGTACCCAGCATTTTCTTATTGGTTCTCATCTGGAACCGAGTTTCGGTTCCCAACCCTATTATTTATACAGCACTGCTTTATTTTAAAAGCAATGTAACCTGGCTGACAGCATCGGTCCTTTGTCGGTGTCACCAAACAAGGCACAACAAAATATTCTGTACACGGTATTTTCATCGACCTTCATGACGTATGAGCATAAGGGAAATAGACCCAGGGGAAGATATAAATATCTGTGAATTTTCCAGCAATTCATCGATCACTTCTCAGCCTTTTGTGCGCCTCTCTTCTCTGTCACAAACGACGACCTTTGAGCCTTTTGTGAAATATTCTGCATCATTTGGCACCCCGTTGTGTGGAGTGCAGAAACTTGGCAGTGCGTCAGCTCCGGTCCCTGATGACCGTGAGGATCTCAGGGCTCTGATCTTGCTGACTGATTGAAGCTGCAGATCTGAGGCAGGTTGTGTCAGCGCGTGGGCTCAGATGGAGAAAGTCATTGTCAGGTGAAGACAGTTGTTACGAGGCATGGTGTGGCAGGACTCTAGAGTTTATTCTTATAGCTTCTCTTAGGCTGTATGTTGTTTCAGACAATGATGCTTGAGGAAATGTGCGCAAATGCTGTGTTAGGTGTGCTGTTTAAATGTAAGGCATGTCAAGTCGGGATGTCAAATCTCATTAAAATTCTTGTGCACCTCAATTGCAGTGCTTTACACTGTCTGAAAAGGAAATAACTTGTAGACCAAAACCTATCATTTGTAATTGTTCCATTGCATATGTTTGGAGGGATGGCTTCAGCAGAGCTTATTACAACACCACTAGTTATCAGCACTTAAAGAAAAAACAATCTAGAAAGGTCCAATAAGCATAAAACGGCAACAAAACGGCAACATCTCTTCGGTTTAGTTTTTCTGTAAACTACAAAAAGATCAGGTTTTTTTTTTTAACATAAAAGCATTATTGACAAGTCAAGGTAGGTGTCCTGTAGTAATCACTATAGTATAGTAGTCTTTATCAAATTCATATATTGAGTGTTTCATCTGCCGTTTTTGAGATAATGGGATTCAAATGCCCGACTTGGAGGTCGAAAAGTTACAACAAAAGTAGAGTTTACTGTTGATGGTCAAAACCAAAAACATGGTTCAGCAGCAGAGAGGCACCCAGAATGAAAAGGGCAAAGACGAGCAAAAGGTCACGAATAACAAGTGATGCAGAAGACTAGAATGTAAAAGCTGAGACTCAGACAATCTGGCAGGTAAACAAAGGTTGAATCCAGATTTCTCACCTGCAGACTAATTGACTTAATAAGATAAATATTGTGAAAACATACTTCTTTCTATTTTATTTTAAATTTTATAGACGTGATGGTTACATGCAAATATGCACATACAAAATGCATCTACACGGTTAAAATGTCAAATAGTAGAGGTTTTATTCACTTACAGTGGGGAACAAAAGTATTTAGTCAGCCACCAATTGTGCAAGTTCTCCCACTTAAAAAGATGAGAGGCCTGTAATTTTCATCCTAGGTATACCTCAACTATGAGAGACAAAATGAGAAAAAAAATCCAGAAAATCACATTGTCTGATTTTTAAAGAATTTATTTGCAAATTATGGTGGAAAATAAGTATTTGGTCACCTACAAACAAACAAGATTTCTGGCTCTCACAGACCTGTAACTTCTTCTTTAAGAGCCTCCTCTGTCCTCCACTTGTTAACTGTATTAATGGAACCTGTTTGAACTCGTTATCAGTATAAAAGACACCTGTCCACAACCTCAAACAGTCACACTCCAAACTCCACTATGGTCAAGACCAAAGAGCTGTCAAAGGACACCAGAAACAAAATTGTAGACCTGCACCAGGCTGGGAAGACTGAATCTGCAATAGGTCAGCAGCTTGGTGTGAAGAAATCAACTGTGGGAGCAATTATTAGAAAATGGAAGACATACAAGACCACTGATAATCTCCCTCGATCTGGGGCTCCACGCAAGATCTCACCCCGTGGGGTCAAAATGATCACAAGAACGGTGAGCAAAAATCCCACGAACCACACGGGCGGGACCTAGTCAATGACCTGCAGAGAGCTGGGACCAAAGTAACAAAGGCTACCATCAGTAACACACTACGCCGCCAGGGACTCAAATCCTGCAGTGCCAGACGTGTCCCCCTGCTTAAGCCAGTACATGTCCAGGCCCGTCTGAAGTTTGCTAGAGTGATTTAGATGATCCAGAAGAGGATTGGGAGAATGTCATATGGTCAGATGAAACCAAAATGGAACTTTTTGGTAAAAACTCAACAAGACGTGTTTGGAGGAGAAAGAATGCTGAGTTGCACCAAAGAACACCATACCTACTGTGAAACATGGGGGTGGAAACATCATGCTTTGGGGCTGTTTTTCTGCAAAGGGACCAGGACGACTGATCCGTGTAAAGGAAAGAATGAATGGGGCCATGTATCGTGAGATTTTGAGTGACAACCTCCTTCCATCAGCAAGGGCATTGAAGATGAAACGTGGCTGGGTCTTTCAGCATGACAATGATCCCAAACACACCGCCCGGGCAACGAAGGAGTGGCTTCGTAAGAAGCATTTCAAGGTCCTGGAGTGGCCTAGCCAGTCTCCAGATCTCAACACCATAGAAAATCTTTGGAGGGAGTTGAAAGTCTGTGTTGCCCAGCGACAGCCCCAAAACATCACTGCTCTAGAGGAGATCTGCATGGAGGAATGGGCCAAAATACCAGCAACAGTGTGTGAAAACCTTGTGAAGACTTACAGAAAACGTTTGACCTCTGTCATTGCCAACAAAGGGTATATAACAAAGTATTGAGATGAACTTTTGTTATTGACCAAATACTTATTTTCCATCATAATTTGCAAATAAATTCTTTAAAAATCAGACAATGTGATTTTCTGGATTCTTTCCCCCCATTCTGTCTCTCATAGTTGAACTTTACCTAGGATGAAAATTACAGGCCTCTTAACTTTTTAAGTGGGAGAACTTGCACAATTGGTGGCTGACTAAAAAAATGTTTTGCCCCACTGTACATGGATTGTTCAATTCAAGTCTGGCTAGCATTAGCTGCCTTTAGAAGCCTTATTAAAGAGAAATATCTCTGTTGTTTGATACAAATTGCCACTATAAATACAACATTATTATGAACCATGTGAAAATATACTTCTAGGAAGATGCAGATGGACCAAACACTTGTAGTCTCTGTGAGGTAGAATTTTGTTTTAGGGATAAGGGTTACTTTAAGCTAGTTAAATAGAAGAGCATAGGCATCTTTTTTAGCTGTATTTATTGTGTTGTACCTGCACTGTAAAAACATGCATGTGACATCAAATAAAGAACATTCAATTGTGACAGTAAGTCTGTAGTTGTTGTTAAAGTTAATAATGCAAACCTTGTATCAGGTTCAAACTAACATTATCCTCAACATTCTACAATATTCCCTGTTGTTGGGCAGAATTGAGGCTTGGGTCTCTTATCAGAGGTCTATAGATGTTACTCGGCACTAAAATAAGACAATCTATTTTTGTTGTGCTGTGCCTTTGAAGCCAGGCGTGTTAAAAGCTTTATTCCGGGGAAACATGCTTCACAGTGAATATACAGTTATATTTAGCTCGTATGCGTTTGTGCTGTAAAGTGGGTCATTCCTCTCCGTCTTCTTTCTGGCTCCATCTCACAAAATCTTTTTTCCCTACCCTTTCTCATTCTCACTTTCCATACCTCCCTACCACTTTTTTTCTCTTCATCCTCTTTTTTAAAATCCTCCCTCGCTCTCTGCAGCTGAGAAATGTTCAAAGCTGAGCACATTTGCGCCTGCTTGACACGGGACCAACCAATCACGGCTGATCGAGCCTCGGGGTTTCAGAGAGCAGTCTGTGAAGTTTGAGCACAGTTAACTTCTGATAGGATGTCAGGGTGAATTAAGAGCCCCACGAGGAGTCTCTCTGGCTGGATAACTTGTTACATGACTTCACTTTGTAAATTAGCAATGAAGTCAATCCTCTGCGTCCCTACAGTAGACAAATGAGCTATCCTAATAAGCCTATAATACGAATAATTGTGTATATAACAATGTCAGAAGGTGTCGTTTTAGGTAAGCATATCTTTTACCGCGGAGTCATCCCCCATTTATGCAGGTTTTTTCAAAGTGTCCTTTCTCAGTTCAGCCTGGTGAGATTCTTCTGTAGGCTATGTATGCAATAATGAGTGCACTTAAGCCAGTAATACTGAAATGAACTTGACATGAATTCATCCAGATGTCATGTCTTGTTGTTAGTAAGGGTTCATTACATGTATATTGCCAGGCTACTATTATGCAACTCCAGTATTCAACCCTTATTGCCCCAGACTAAAAGCTAAGCCTTTCCCGACTTAGCCTCAGTATTTATTGTACAGACATGACTCGTAAATTAATCCTTTGATTTACAGCCAAAATCGGCAAGAAAAATAATACGTGTATTTGGAAAAAATACCTAAACTTCTCCTTTTGATTTAATAGAATAGATGTTTTACAATCATTTTAGATTAATATAAAACTAAATCGTTTTGATTCCAGTCTCTAAAACGTGAAAATGTACAATGTTGACGGTTGGTAAAGGAGAGGAAAATAAAGACATCAATTTGGCATCAATTAATTAAATTAGGGATTTATCTATTTTGTGATTACCCTTTTTTGACTAAACGGTTAATTGATTAATATATCGAATGCTGGAGTTAAAAGGCCAAATGTCCTTTGGCAATGTTGACAAAACAGGAGAATAATTTGTGTGATTCATTGCAATATTTGATTGGTCCTTCTTACTATGCCCATGCTAGACCCTTATATACAGTATACTGGCTACACAAGTCTTGTCAACCTGCTGACTAACACATATTTTTTCCTCCGACTATTATGTACCTTTGGCCCACTAATGGAACATTTTAGTGTAAAAAATTTTAACAAATTCTGTACTTTCAGCAACACAGAGCTGACCCACTGATTCAGTGCTGTGAGCGTTACCTGAGATCACCTGGGCCTCATGAATCAAACCGCAGAGCCTCGTGAATTTTAAAAGCCATAACTCTATTAATGACTCCTGGTTCCTTCAGGGTAACACACTGATGCCCTACTTATCTCAGTGTTTGAAACAGAGACACCTAAACCCTGTGAGGCTAGAAGAGGAATACCTAGTTCACTTACATCACCACACACTCTCATTCCTCTAAAGGCAGAAACACCCATTCTATCTGGCACCTCAACTGCAGGTTGCTGCAACATGATGTTGAAGCACTGCATAAACAAAGAAGCACTTGCATTTTACAGAGCCTTTCTCTCCGAGCACAACGTATTGTTAACCAGTTTAATTCTGTAGCTCTGCTTTTACACAAGGAGTTTTACTCCGACAAAGACTATCGGTGAAGGTGCCATTGAGCAGCACAATTAAATCTTCATTGCTCCAATGAAGCTGTGCATAACAAGAAGGCGGTTAATGGCAGATTTAGGTGTTAATAAAAAGCTTTAATGAAGTAAAAATACTAAATGTGCCCCTGTAGAGCTTATATAATAGAATTACCGTCACAAAATATTTATTTTTTAATGATCTTTAGGGCTTTGTCTATGGTACATCTTTTATAGCTTTTCAGAATCGAAGATGTTGTTTTACAAAATCTTTTTTTTTCATTCAAGCAAATGTAACCATTTCTCCAATGTTAGATCTTCTTAACCAAAGTAGCTTTAAATCAGCTTTAGCCATAATAAGCTGTAACATAAGCAATATTCTGACAGGAATGATGTCATTGAGGTTTAATTTAGCAAGATTATAAATGCCAGCTTTTGGCACAAACTCATTGATATTCACATATACTGTAAAAACATATTGAGTTTCATACCCAGTGTTAATCATACGAGTGGGTCCTCTCCAAAGTGTGTGCTCTTTAGTGAATTAATCACAAGACTTGGAAAAAGAATCAGCATGAGAGAAGAGATCCTCTATACATCTTCCTCCTGAATTTAATCTCAAACCCTTCCTATCATCCCATACTGCAGGCGACGTCCTTCTCTCTGTCTCTCTACCCTTCAAAGATATTCTAATTATTACTTTAGTAAGCGTGTAACAAGGATCTGACAATGTCTTCTGTCCTCAACTGATGGAGACACTCTTTCCTCAGGGTAACACCCTCTCCTCTCCCATTGACACACTCTCAGCACAATTCTCTCCTCCTTTAGAGACCAGGGGATGGACTCTTTTAACACCCCATGTAGATTTGGTAGGTTTGCTCACTTTTTTAAATCAGCTTGTGTGAGAATCAGGCCGTGTTAGAAAGGCATTTCTACAGGCAGGGATGTGTTCAAGAAGTGCATGTGAATCACTATGGATGCATGCACGAGTGTGTGCGAGCTGATTGGAGGGAGATGACAGATGGAGGAAGCTGACCAGCTGAGAAATATGTGCCATTCATTCCCTGAACTGCATCGTTATTTTCAGTGTTGGGGCAATTTTTTTGATTCAGCTCCAAGCAACTGTTAACAGCTGAACGGATGACTGAAATGTCACTTTGCTCACATTCTGCCAGATTTGGTGCCAGACCACATCTTCAAATCCAGAAAGAGCGTCTGTTTGGCTCAGTTTGGTTAGGGGAGGAAAGAGCCCATGTTCTTCCTGCCCTGTGTGCATGCCTATTAGAGGATTTTGAATGGTATGACCTTTTTTGCTAAACATGGAAGCAGGTAAAAGGTCTCATGGCTGCAGTGCAGAGTTGGTATAAACTCATCTGGCCCTGCCTGCCTTCTCAAGGCTTTGTTTCTGGGTCACACAGTTGATTGTATTCACAGACTATTCATTCTGCTGCGCTTTGAGAGTCAGCCAAAGAGAAAGAGATCACTATGAGCCTGAGCGCCCACACAGAGCAAACTTCACTTTTGATTATGGACCCACTACTGGTTTCACTCTGAACCAGCCTTGGCTGTGTACCACAGGCTCTGGGGTTAGCACACAGTTAACACACGAAAACATCGTTTGGCTTTTTCCATTATCTTTGTTCCAAACGTGCATTTGTTTCAGCTGAGTTTCTACACATTTATGGGGAAGTAAGGAGAAAAGATAGCCCACATAATTACATATTATTCCCCCCTTTACACTCTATTAAATATAGTAAGTGTTCAGTAAGAATAACTCATTTTGACATCGAGTCATCTGACTTGCTGAACCCTCAGCTACATTTTGTAAGTATACATGTCAGGCTGCAACTGAGTTACAATTCTGATGCAGTGATTAAGAAGTACACAGGTCCTTCAGAAATGTTTTGTCCCTCAATATAATCATTAACCTTTAATGACTTAAATCTGAATCTATGTTAATCTGAATCTATGTTATTGGAATATTGACATGTATTCGGTTATATTTTCAGTCAATGATTTTGATTTGTTTGGTGTATTGTGGTAAGTGTTCAAAAGTTACTGTTTTTTCAGCACTGCTTGGCCGGTTAATGTTATTAAGGAACTTTTTCATTGTATTTGATGAATTACTGCTGCCAGCTACTACTAACATCATTTGGCTGGGTGATCGGAAAAATGGCAAATAATAATTTAAAACAATATAAAATAGACACCTCCTAAGTTTTTATGCTATCCCATCAGTTGGATGTGCATTTCCATGTTTGTAGGAAAAGATTAAGTCAAAACTTTTTTAAATTGCATATAAAAAATTAGGCGTGTATTTTTGAAAAGCTTCCACCAACAACGATGTAGAGTTTTATTTTTAGGCCTCCATTTACCCTTTTAACATCTCAGCAGAGGCCAAATGAAAGTTTATTAAAACCTCCATATTCAATATTCTTTGTGTGGGAGCTTAGCACACAAAGTGTAATGTTGCAAGAGCAAAATGATTAAGCAGTATATCCTGATTACATGCTCCTCTCTCACAGACGTACACAATGTTCTTGTGACTGGCTTTGTAATTGCTCCTTGTTCCAAACCCTGTACAGTAATTAAGAGACGGAGTCATGTAAGATTAATCCAATTCTTTATTAATCCTCCCCTCAGTAATGGGAATTCATTTGGCTGGACATGGATGCCGCTATTCTTAACATCTCCATTCATTTTCTCCCCTCATTCGCCCTCTGTTTTACTGATCTCATTGAGAGAATAAACCCCTTCCTCATCTATCTCTCTTCCCTCGCCATGCTTGCATGTCAGGGAGGAGAGAGGGAAGAATGTAATGGTGCTATTTATAGTAACTGTTTCCGTTTAAAAGTAAAAGCATTTCAGTATCCCACCCACCCGTTCTGTCCTTCCTCTGTGTGCCTCCACTTACTTTACCCCTATCATCCTCATCTTCTCACCCATCCATCTTCCTCTCCCTCTGCTGGCGCCATTGTTTAGTTGCTATCGGCAGAGGATGTGTGTAATTCATTTCTCCTCCATAGTTGTTGCACACCAGTCATGAATTGAGTCAGGGTGAGGGGCGGGAGTGAGCTGGGAGGAGAGGAGGAATGAATAAAGAGGCAGGGAGAGGGAGCAACGCTTCGTGCTGCGCATCTCAAGTTGGCTTTGTTTTCAACACAGCCAGCTCATGTTTATTATCTCCGTTTTACTGGGGGCGTCTCGGGACCTTGTTTTCTTATCAGAGATCAGAACAGACCAGGTCATCTCTGCTGTGTTTGTGATGTGGCTTTATAATGTTAATCACAATTCAACCTTTTAGTCAGGTTCTTGGCATAGTTATAGTGTCATTGAAAACAATCTCTCATGGTGTGCTCATTCATTAATTATATCCTTTCCGGGTCACTGAGAAAAAACACAAGTAATAAGACTCTGGCAGAATAAGTATTCAGACCTTATCCTGGAATAAAAGTACCAGTGGAACACTATGGAAACACCCTGCTAAGTAAAAGTACATTCACACCTTCAGTACAGCATTATACAAATGTGCTTATGGTTTCTAAGTGAAAGTATTCATTATGTATAAAAAAGGTATAGGTAGGACAATGTGTCATCATTTAATGAAATAGTGTTGTGATTAAATCATCGTAGAGTACACTTGATAAGGAAAAGGACCTTCAAATTGTACTTAGGTCCAGTCCTTGAGCAAATGTCCACTGTTGTTTTTCTATTTGTTGGCATTCTGGCAGTGTGTTGCTTGAGAGGCATAAATCCCATCATCTCCTCTGGGTGATCCACCAGAAAGCTGTGCAAGGTGCCGTGCTCTCTGACACCGTCTATAACAAACACTCCCGTGTCCTCAGAATAATCAGTGGAAGTGTAGAGAAGAGAAACATTTTCAATACCATCCTGACAGCAAGGTGTGATTTAGGGTCGTGGGGGAGGACGTTTCCCGGAGAGTTTTTGCTTTCCATAAATGCGGCTTGCGGTGCATTAGGTCACCGAATCATATACTGCTTTGATTCTGAAATGGCATGTCATGGAGGAGGGCAGGAGCACCTTCACTCCTGTCAAATAGATATCGGCACAGATGATGTGTTGTTGTCTTGTCCCAATCATTGAGAGTTTTTCTAATTGCTTGATGACAGCGGCCTGAAAGAAGTAATTTGTGGTTTTCCAGGGTTTGCTTGGCTGTCTGTCATCTTTGCTTATTTAGCCAACAGCAATTTGTCTGGTTGAAACATTTGTTTATTTTCGCAGTTATCCCATTTATTGGCTTTAGCGAATCCGTCAAACTTCTGTTTGAAACTTTTGTTTCTCGTTACAGACCATTTATGTCTTTCAATTTGTTCTCACTCTCTTTAGAGCATTCAGAAAAGCATATTTGGAATCGATCTCTACAGCTAGGATGGGAAATGTATTTTAGAAACATTTAACAGTAATATGTGTTGAACTTATCTTTGCCAACTTTGCCATCTTCCTCACTAGATTAAGCAATTTGGAGCCAGTGCTGCTTGCTACTGTCAGTTCAAAAGATCTGGCAACCCTTGCCTGGGTTTTTTTGGTTAAATAATTACAGAAATCTACTACTCAAGCTTTAAGCAGCAGCAGCCTTCAGGTGTGATAAGAAGTGTCTTTGGTTCTCATTCCTCATAAATGAGTGATCGACCTGTATGTTTTTGGAACAAGTAAGCAGATTGTATGATGTCAAACAGCATATTTCTATCACTTGTTTTTTCCTGTTTTTGTCACTGCGAGCTGTCACTTCTGCGCCCACAATCCTGATAGAGACTAAAATAGAGCCTGACGCCTCCTTCGAAAACAATACTTAACTTATAATAATCACTTGATGGCGGAAATGGCAAAGTAATGACATACAACTTTACAAGGAGAAATGTCTGCCTTGCCGATTTCATCTCCTAAAATCTGTAGTCTAACACACAGCCTTCACTGAAGCACAATCATCCTCACCTTGAGAACTGATTTGGTGGTTTTAGAGGATGTATCTATGTTCAATTCATCTGCCAGAGGTCTGAACTCGACTGAACATTTGTCAGAAAAAGCTAGGCTAACATTTATTTAGAGCTGTCCAATGGTTGATCTCTCACCAAGGCCCGGCTTTTTATCTGCAATTGTGTTTTTGTATTCCAGCAAAACACAGCAGTGATCAATTTCACTGTCTATTGTACATGCTTAATAATCAATCATTTGTTTCAATGACTGAAACAGTTCTGTCTCTTGGGTTGTCAATGGTTAAGTTTAACATCCACAACATATCTACAAACATAGTGCATTTAATTGTTGATGCTTTGTAAAGCCATTGTTCTGTAAAATCCATCCCAATTCCATAATTCTGGGTTTGGAATAAACCTAATGTTTAAAACGGTATGCAAACTAAATTCACTTGATTTTTGAAGGTGCCATGTCATTGACGAACTGCACAACAGGAATAGAGTGACTCCTCACATCTGGAATTCTAGAGAGTACTGAGACAGCTCCATAAATATCAATAAAAGCACACTTTTGGAAAACAGCTTAGCTTTCTCTTTGTTAAAGCAAAACCACATAGCATGTGCTGAAGAGCAGCCTCAAAGGAAAGAAAGGATGAGGATGAACGATAAATGTGGCTTTACAGGAGCAGAGCAGAGGAAAGTAAAAAAGCCAGCAAACTGACATAGATACTACTATCTTAGGTCTGCGAGCAATAGCTAACGTGAACAGCCAGTAGCTACTGGAAACACCAAACTAAGACTAAAGCATTACAACTCCAATAGTTTTTTTGTCTCATTAAGTCAACCCTTTATGTTACCAGAAGAATTTTGAAAACAAAAGCATTTGCCTAAAGTTTCAATATTTGAATTTGGCAGAACGCTTCACACTTTAAATTAGTATCTATTAGAACAGGACTTATCTTTATTTTGTTGGTGTGATTTGATGGCAAGTACATTGCTTTCTTGTGTATTATCTGCAAAGACGGTATACTATTTTACAGTCTCTTTATGGTCTAAGTGTATAATCTTGCATTGAAACCATAGACTGTATTTATAGATTGAAACTCTACTTCATGTATCACTATCTGCCACCATCTAGTGGACTTTTAACAGTACAGCACTCAATGTGGGAGGACCTGTTGTGATTTAACATCCTCTCACATGGTAATATAATCAGTAGAGTTTTGAAATGATGTAATATAGCAGCTGGAAGTCACCTTAAATAATAAATCCTATTGCAGTGTATTTTGGATACTATTAAGCAGGTCATATAGCGATGAAGTGGCCGCCAAAAATACTAAAACGTATTTATATTAAGCAGGTCCACAATGAAATACAACTGTAAGCCATGACAGTAAATATAACCTTAGTCGTAGCTCATTCCTTTTTTTCTCCTCTTGCCCAAACAGCTGTTCACTGCAACCTGAGCCAGAATGGCATTGACCACCAGATGTGCCCGGAGGACATGAAGTCACAGCCGGAGGAAGAGGAGGAGTCGGTGGACGCAGGGCCTCTGCTGCTTGACGACGACAGCCCGAGCTACCAGGACGTCAGCCCCCTCATGTACCAGCGCCGCGCGCCGCCACAGCGCTCCGTCTCCGAGTCTGAGCTGTCACGGGTAAGTGCATGGCGTTACGAGAGATAGCTTCCGTGGAAATCCCTGGTGTATACCTCATTTTACTATAGTCTCTATTTTGGTTTCACTGTATGTTTGTAGAACATTAAGAGGGATGTTATTAGGGATTGAGCAACCCAGCAGTATAAAGTTAGTCCCACCAGATGCAAAACAAATCATTCATGCAATAAAAAGTTAGCTTCTTTTTCGTTCTTCCTTTATTTAGTTAACAACCCTTTTTCTCCCATAACACAGCACTTTTGGCACCTAAACGTTGTAAGGCCAGAAGAACCCAACCGAACTGTGACCTGTGAACAGACAGACTTGAAATATGATGCAGTTAGCATTGTCATTGTATGTTCCAGTCGTGCTGATGTTGGCATTTAGTTCAAAACACAGCTTAGCGTTTACCTCGTACCCTGGAAATAGCCGTTTATACTGTATGGCTGTTGACACTTTCCATATCAGAAAATTCACAACATATTTCGATATTTTGAGAGTTCTGCTTGCGCTGTGCTGTTAATTTCCTTTCCTTGGTACTAAATTGATTGTATGTGTGATCAAATAACAGTCAAACATCCTGCTTGCTACACAAAACAAATCAACCACCCTCTTAATAATATTCCCCCATGTTCCACACATCTACCCCTTCAGTACAAACACATATTTTAACAGAGAATAAAACAGGAAAGACTCTTCCTCTGTGTTTCTGATAATAGATCAGAGCATCATCAGCAATGCAGAATAAATGTCTTGCTTCCTCTCCAGAAATAGGCCGTGTGGTTAGGACTCTAGGAGGATATGTGAGGAATCGCTTCTTCCACATGCATGCGCACACACACAAACAAACACACACGCATATTTGTGTTCTCTTTTCTCTGTGTGGAATCTGTGATAATCAGCTGTCAATCAAAGCAGTCTGACATAGTCCTCTGTGTAATCCCCGCATGGACTTTTGGAAATACCAAGGCCTTGGTTCAATTAGTGCACACAAACACACACACACGCTTTGTATTGTGCTTTGACTGTAAATTATTTCAGAGTTTCCGGGTTGCTGTAACATTTATCCATGCTTCGTAGTCTTTGCAGGTATCATCATGTCATTTGATATCATGGTAACGTTCCTATTATAGCTGTGTTGCATTATAAACCTGGAGGAGGTACTGCATTGTTATAATTTACCTGACTAAGCTCTTTGTCTCATTTTGGTGTCTCTTGATTCCACTTAAGAAAAAGTGTTTCTCTTTGGGGGAAATCCAATAGATCAAGTGCATAAAGACTATTGGTACATACAGTAGAATGGCAATATATTTTAACACAGCCAGGGGCCACATATTATTTATAAATACTTAAGATATATAGGAGGTTTGCAGCTTTTTAGAACTTTATAGCCAACAACTAAAGTCCATGTGTAACTGTGATTGTCTACAGCTTTACTTATGTCACGTATTTCCAAGTTTAAAGGAATATGTGGGCTCTGTGTAAACTAAAATACTAACACACACCACCTGTGATTTATAGGATTTCTTGAAACTATTTTCACAGTTTACTGATAGGAACCTACAATTTTGCAGTCTTGTTTTAGTATGGGTTCATGAAGAGCATACAGTAAGAACCTATTATGGTATATTTAGCACTGAACAAATATGTATGTGTGTATATATATATATAATAAACGCAGACCTGAGTATGTACTAAGAAAATCATACATTAGGTCATTTCAGGTAAATCACATCAGCAGTGATAATTTCTAAAACAACATTTGATTAAAGCTGAATCTGTGCACGGCTGGGTTTGTAATGGGGCCAAGGCTCAGCCATAGCTTCAACACGAGGCATAAATCAGCCTTTTAGACTCGCTGGATGGCTGTAACATCCATAGCAAATCATCTCATCTCAGTACTAATCAATATCAAACCCAAGGTGAATATATCTTGTTTGGTGTTAACACACTCTGAAATGCTTTATGGACCCTGGCAAATCCCAAGGTCAGGACTGTGAAGGGGTCTTGTGCACTTTCTTTGATGTGCCTGTGTGAAGTTGAGGCTCCTTACGAGGGGGATTATTAATTCACCCAGCATAGCATGTTATTCTCCTACAGCCATCATCAGCTCTCTGGACACATACACAGAGATGTATCTCATTTTCATCCCTATTCCTGTATGTAACAGATTAATTAATACAGGGAATTTTCATCTCCTGCCAGCCCTGGCTGAGGGAAATGGAGCGAGGCAGGGAGAAAGGAAAGGGAAAGTGAGAGAGAGAGAGCATGCCAGAGCTGTTAATTAGCTGTGCGGTTAAGATAGGGCCGACGACACTGGGCTCCGTGTCTCACACAGCCATTCACTCAGTCAACATGACGCTAATGGCATCAGCCCTCCTCCTCCTCCTCCTCCTCGTCCTCAGCGCTTTTCTGTCCAGTCACACTTTAAAAACGAAGTTGTTGCAGTGTTCAGTTCGGACACTAGAGGGTAGCATGTGACAGTGGATCCTGCAGATGTTAAGTGAGCAAGTTCAATATGCAGGCAGGGGAAGGACCCCAGTCTAATGCAACCTTTGCTGTTTATTGCTTGTGTTTAAAAAAATGCTTCAAATAAACAGAAAAGCGTGCAGATTTTATGTGCAATGAATTCATGGACTGATAAGTGAAAGGAAGGTTTATGCAAGAGGATAACCTCCATATTTCTAAGCAGGATATAAACATTAAATATACATAAAGCACTATAATGTAATGTTTGATGTGTTTGTCATTGTAGTCCTTAACACAACTTTATTGCTCTATCCATAACTGGATTATGACTATGTTTTGATGCAGTTTTCACAGCAATTTACTGGTCTGGGAACCCTCTCCCTTTTACAGTTTCTATCAAAGAAAACTTATTAGCTGATTATCTAAGAACATCAAAATGTTGCTTTGGTCCAATTTTTTTATTGGGTTTATGACTGCTCCAAAGTCTAGCTGTATAAAAGTTGAAATTGTGTGGAATTATCCCCAGTTCCTGATGACGTTAACACACAACGTATACACAAGGGCTGCTGCATTTTGATTTAAATAATAGACATCATCAAATCCATCCAAATGTATTAATAAGCAGATATGTTGTACAATCATAACATACCAAAAAAACATAGAATGATGTAATTAATGCACCTCATAGTGAGTACAAATATAGAGAATATAGACTTTAAAATGGGATTTATAAACAGGCACTTTGGGACCAGCCTGTGCAGAGGCATTATGCTTATTTCCCTTATATTCATATGTAATGTTGACAACATCAAGTTGACTAATAATTGCCTCATAAAAGACCTTTCCCCTGGATCTGAAGATTATATTACATCATGTACCGTAAGTAGAAACTGAGCTTGTCGCCTTTTTCTGATATTCTTTTAAAGTCTGACATCTCGGGTTTTGTTTTTCAAAACATGATTAGACAATGAATCTGGATTGCATTGTTTTGCACAAAGCCCTGTTTCATCCAACAAACAATATTCCTCCTAATGAACGCTGCCAGACAGCTTTAATGGTTCTGAACAACAGTAACAGCTCCTGCCCTGTCAAAGAGCGATTGAATATTTGTTTTGCCCTTGTACGCATTTGCTCAATAAATGAACACTGCCCACTTCTTTTGTCTGGGGAAATAACCAGGGCTGTTATTTTTGTGTAAGTAAAAAAAAAAAAACTGTGAAAGCTACGTGACATTATAAGGTCTCTGTGGCGAGTTTAATACAAAACACAGTTAATTGTTGACAGAACAATGTCATTATGGGGGACATTTCTGCTGTAGTTAACATTTTTAATTGAGTGTAAAGCCATTTGACCCTGCAATCAGCCCAACAATATTGGAGCCGGAATGATGGGATGTGGGGGTGGGGATGAAGCTCTCCTATGAAACAAATACCGCTGTATTCAACACAACTGCCAAATTCTCTCTATCGCACAGTGTTTGTCGCTAGAGTGCCTTTTAGCGCTCATAATCCCCAGCTCCTTTTTGTATTCCAACAGTGTCTCCACAAAGAATGCCATAAGATTGCCTCTTGATTAATTTAGCCGAGTACATTCATATTGGATCTTTGAATTTTTATCAGTGTTAGCACGATTACATGCTTCATTATGTAAGTAATGGTTTTCCACTGTGGTCCCTAATGTCTGGATATTCATTCCACATTCTTGGTTCATGTTTGGGCCGCACGGTTTCCCCCCCCCAAAGGCTTTATTCATCGCCTTTTTAATTTCTGAGGTTGTCCTTGCTCTGTTGCTAAGGTAACGTGAAGAATACTGGGAGCTGTACTGGGCTTTCAGTTATCAATTAAAAGCCAAAGGCAGCAACTCGCTGAATACACTGAAAGTTGGCAATCGGATGGTTGGTGTGTATACATTACTTTTTATTTTCCAGATGGTCGACTGGGCTGCACATGTGGATATATATTTATATATGTGTCTGCCCGTTCCCAGACGTATCCCACTTAGAAATAAAGCAGGCTTCTCCTCTCACCCCTGTGCTGTCACTCAAATCTCTAATTGGCCCTCCCGTCTCTTGAACACTGCTCTTTGAGAATGATTCCTGTTTTCTCCTCTCTGCTGTTTCCTCTCCGCCCTTTGGCTCTGTTTGCTGCCTGGCAGGCAGGAAGGCTCCGGCTCACCTATTGTACCCGGCCCCGGGAACACAGCTATGGGCTAAATCGGTGCAGAATGTAAAACACAGATGGCCATTGACTCACAAATTTGTTCATGGAAAATGAGAGAGTCTCCTGTGTCAAATTATGTCGAGTCCATTCTGGAGGTTTTTTTTCTTTCTGCTCTCCTTCCTTATTCCCTTTGCTTCATTTCTTAGTCAAGCCACCCTCAACACTCCCAGCATCCTCTGCTTTCTCTCCTGCTACTGCAACTCTCCCAAACTCCCCATTTCCTCGCATGCTTTAAACACACACACACTCCTCTACTTTCTCTCCATCCAGGCGTCCTCCTGTCGCCCCAGGCTCTTAGTTAGGCTCAATTAGCATTACGTTGAGATGTGTTTAATGGTTAATGTGGCTTCTACCTGCAACACCATTTCCTCCCCTCCCCGCACATTCATCTATCCACACATTAAGAACTGCGGCTTCACCTACCTGCTCGCCTTGACTGTCTGTCACTTCTCCTACGTGCAGGGGATGTAGACCGCATGCCAAAACCAGCATGTACATCTCCCCCAATTTCTCTTTCTCTCTGGGGTGCTAGATATAGAGTGAGTGGGAAGGAGCTGTGGAAAGTCACAAAGGAGGAGAGGCTGAGGTAGTGTCATATAATAAGAAACAGGTGAGATAGACGGGAGAGATGCGAGATGCAGTATGTGAGCAGAGGAAGTGAGAAAGACAATGTGATAGATCTGACAGGGACTGGGCAAGATTGAATACAGTGGAAGAGATGAGGGATGGGGGGTGAGAGCTTGAAGGAGAGGAAATGCTGCCGGTACCTGTTATTCTGCTCTCTTCTGGGTGGAGAAGAGAAGGCTTTCCATTGCTATGCCACACCACATGGCAGCCAGAGAGCATGCTGGAGTAGATGGGAGTTTATGTGAAATTGTAATCACCTCTCTCCGTTTGTAATTTCAGGAGCCCCTCAATCAGAATCAAAAGCACAGCCAGCACTTTCAAGAGCGGTCCATTTGGCAGGTTACTGCTCCGCCCGCTGTTGAAGTATTTAAACTATCTCACAACCAGAGGACAGTGCAATACAGATATGTGCATGTCAATTAGGGCTGGGCAATATATTGATAGTATATCGATACCATGATATGAGACTAGATATCTCCTTAGATTTTTGATATTGTATTGTAACAGGAGAGTGAAGTACTTTTTAATTATTAATCTTTACCCATATTTGCCCAATATACCAATGATTATTCATCAAAACCACAAATAGTGAACACTACAATACTACTATATTTATATTGATTTATTTGATTAAAACAAATTGTATGTAATTCATACCCCCCAGCCCTAATGTGCGTATGTGAGCATTATATTGCATAAATGTTTAATACAATATATGAAGTGACCTATTTTTTTGCAGATTAAACCTTCATTTTGCACAAAGTGGTTACAACCACATTACTGGCGTGTGTGCCAATAGGGGTGATGTGGAGCAATACTTGAATTAGCTTGGATGGTTTGGATTTTGATCTCTACCAAAGCCTGGATTGACAGCTCCAATGTTGATTTAAAACCTTTATGTCAACTTGAAATGGTAGTGATTCATAATGGCAGAAAGTTGTTGGTGTTTTATTCCCACTCTACATTCTAGCTATTTGAATTTGAGCACTTGGTGCCTTTCTCTGATTTGTTCAACTTTAACCTGACCTTTTATTTATTTTTGGACTGCTGTTCAAAACTATTTAATGAGTCACCTCAGTTTCTAGGAAATCGTGTTGGATATATCAAGAAAACAAATCACACATTATTTGTTAAGCTAGCAGTCTACTGGATGTGGCCTCCTCTGTTTTAGACAAAGCTATTGTATTGTCTTATTTGTATGGTGTTTTTGCTTAGTTAATTTCCACAATTTTAACGAAAAAATGAATATGTGTGGTGGCTATGTGCTGTTACAGGTAGCATTATATCATTAAAAGCTGCTATACATAATGCATCTTTCAAAATATTCATACTGTTTCAGAGAAGGAAACATTATTCAACATGCTTGACAGGCTGGGCACAATGAAAAGCTCCCCAGTCTCTGTGGCAGACACTGTAAAGACCAATAATCTAGCAGAATAGACGGATCTTATTTAAATTTGGATGACTGCTTTAAGGTGGGGTAAGTAATTCACTTCAGATACACTTTTTGTTATATTCCATGGAATGCTCTTAACATCCCTATAGCAATGAATACATGAGATGCTTTGACAATAAATACATAAAAAATGTCATCTGTGGAAGCCGTGGCGCTGTAAAAAGCACGACCAATCATCTGAGCCGGCCCGGCTAAAATAACTGGATGGCCTACCTGCCTGTCAGCCTTCCATCTGTGCACAAACTTATCTCGTGCCCTCATTGGTCATGTGCGCGTTCATGTGTTGGAGGAGGGGCTCTGTAAGGAAGTCTGAAGGAAGGGGCAGATCTTTTTGGCTGCATAGTTTCAAATTCTAGCGCACTCGAGCTGGTTTCTCCATTCTTACCCTACCTTTAATAGAGAATGAAATAAATAAATACAAAATCTTCCCAGACATCAAAAGTTCCTCTTTTCTTGTTATGTGAAGTAACACTGCCTTACTCTTGTTGTCAACATTTTTAAAGGACAAGGTGAATACATGGTGTGGTGTGGCTTAACACAACATACCAGATTAATAAGAGAGTTTCTGCTCAGCTTGGGATTGACATATGCGTCTTCTTTTTACTTTAAAAGATGAATACTTTATTGATCCTTTCTGGAAAATGTCACACAGCCGCCAACGAAATCAGTCAGGTGGAAGGTGTCACATGACTGCACTACGACCCATGAGTGAAACAACGAGGGTGAGCAGTATCTTATTAGACAATGCAGTGCACTGCAGTCCTGACATCTCATCGTCTGACCAATATGTGGAAGCGGTATTCCACCAACAATAACCCCCAGGCTTTAATAATACATGTTCATACATAAGGATATCTAAAATATAACAACCGAGAGGCAGCTTGCAAAAAAATAAAGGGCACTCACACGACTGCTGCACAAAGCTGATTTCAAAACCAAAATATAAGCAGTATAACAGATGATGGAAGGTTTCTAAATGTTATTTTTGTGTGTTTCTCAGCCAGGATATGTGAAGCTGTCTAAGCCGGTGGCCCTGTGGACCCAGCAGGACGTGTGCAAATGGCTGAAGAAACACTGTCCCAACCAGCACCAGATCTACAGCGACTCCTTCAAACAGCACGATATCACAGGTACTGTTTCACACTTTCACTGACCTGTACGGCGTCTCTTATGGAGGTCGTCCAAAAATAATTTATTCTGCAGTTTAACTATAGCCATCAACGCAGGGTTTGTTCTCGCTGTTGCTAGGTGATTATGAGGGTTGAACTTCTATTTTATCATATGCAGTTATTAGCTCCTTTTAGTGCAAAACTGAAGCATTTAAAGGTTTCCTATTATGCTATTTTTAGCCATATATTATGATATAAAAAACATGTCTATGATGTGTTTTGCTCAAAATACCAAACAGATCATGCATTTTAGACATCCCTAATATTCCTCTATTTCAGGCCTGTTAGAGAACTGCAGGTTCGGGGTCCTTAGCGTGAAAAAAAAGAGGAGGGGGAGTTAATGCCTGCTCAGAATTCTACCGGAGATTCAGCTAAATGCTCCCCTGATTAAACGCCATCATGTTCAAAACCACATCAAGGATTATTACTGAAACAATATGGAGCTCAAATGCTTTTTCTCTTGCTGGTTTACCACAAGGTGAGTTCCTTTTTTTATTTCCTGCTTTATGACACATTGTGGGCGTTTCTCAATCTCGAGGATACTGGCTTCCAAGCCAATATTTCAAGGATGCTACGTCATCGAGTGCCGCAGAAGGACTGTTCCAATGTCCAGCATTCTTGGAATCCCACCAAGGCCGCGTCCTTGGTTTGGGGGAAATTTCGAGGCTGCACATGGGTAGACTTTGCGTCCTTAAAATCCCCACAATGCTTTGCGCACGGACCAATTTCAAAAACCCTTGCGGAGAATGGCTGAACCGATGCAGCACACATTTAAATGTAAGTATGTAGTGGCGTAGAGCATGTGTTGGTAAATATGTTACTTTGTTACATTTGTTATCACCAAAAATGTGTTGCGTGAAAGTAAAGCAAGTTCATAATTAGATAGACATCGTGAGGTATTTATTTTCGGTACAGTTTATGTTGAAGCCTTTAGAGACAGTGGCACACTTGTTAGCCTGTTCCATTCTTCTTCGTTTTCCGAAGCCGTGGCTTGGAAGCATACTTGCTTCGTTTCTGAAGGAAGTGACTTGGAAGTACGCGACTACCAAGCCAGCATCCAGTGTACCCCTGTTTTGAAAGATTTGGGTACGGAGGAAAAAGAGAGGGTTTTGTTTTCTGACAATGTATGAGTTCCCTGACACACCGGGGACACATATATTTATGTATAAAAGACATACAAAAGTGCATTTTGCATGATAGGTCCCCTTTAAGTTGCCGTGGAGACTCATCTCTGCCTTAGATCTTAGCTTTTCATTTGTCATCTTGATGAAGCCAGATCTCATCCATAACATCCAGGTGCGCTCAGCTCCCACTGTCTGCCGCCTGCAGCCATGCCACCCGGCCTCCAGTCTGTCCGTCCCCGCCCGTTCACTGTCGACGTCAACCACGACAACCGTTTGCCACGTCAATCATTTCCCTAACGAGGCTCCTCAAGGTCACCCCGGAGCTAACGACACTCCGGTCCGCATGGTAACAGACGAACATTAATTGCCTCGCACTCGGAGCAAGACCGATCACATTAATATGTTTATTTGTCGGTTTGGAGGACCTCCTCGACTCGCTGGCAGGATGAATCGCTCGGCGGTCACGATGAGCAGCGTAATGACTTCTGCTCTCATTTTCCTTGGTGATGCATTTTGACTTTTATACGGTTGCATGGAGGGTTTTGAGATTTAGCGTCCCCTGTTAAATGGTCTGAAAATATGGATCTTACTGCTTTTCAGTTCAACTTGCAGATATATCTCATCAGGTCCAGGAGATTACCCACAGTTCATTGCACACTTAGTGAACCACTGCTACATTTTCAATCTATCTTCAAGTGGGATCATTTTGGAAAACTTTTTCTCTTATTCATGGTACAGTAGAACAATTGTTGTCATGACTTAGTACTTTAAGTTTTTTAATAGTTAATAATTTGGGTCTTATGCAATATTAATTATTCACAGTAATAATTCAGAATAGATACATGCACATACCGTACATGACAAGGACTTAAAGAGTCTGCCACTGAAAAGACTACTCTCATCACACCGTTGCAGTGTTTGTTGCATAGAAAAGAGAAATCATGTCAAGTGCAGTCATCCAGTTCTTCAGTTAGTTGAACATTTCTCAAGGGGTCCATATCTAATTATGGCATAGTAATCTAACTTTAAGATTAAATGCCTCAGTGTTCCTGACAAGCCCAATGCTTTCAGTTATAATCTGTAAATAAATTATATTTTCTCATATTACTCTTTCAGTGATTAAAACATTAGAATGGTGTATTAACTTAATGATCTGTGTTTGTAATGATCTTGACAAGATAATATAAGAGAGGAGAGAGTTAACATATTCATGCACATACAGTACTCACACACACATGCTTTCCTACTGGCACAATTAAGAGATAATGACATGCGCAAAACCTGCAAGTAATTCAGTTTGTCTTCACGTCGAGCATTAATTAACGGAACCCAATTAAAACAGGCCAAGCCACACCAATTGGGCTCACAAGGCAATTTGCAATCTTTGCAGTATTATGCAGATATTTTTTTTTCTGCTCTTACACTCTATTAGAATAAACAAGGGGGGAAACAAATGACGAGTGGAATACTGTTGTGGAAAAACAATCATGCCTAGACAAACAAACAGTGAGTATGAATACATTTATAAGGGCATGCAGTCGTGCATCTGTGGATATCTATTGCTTCAGTGGGCTTCTCGTGCAATAGCTGTAACCCTTGAAAACTGACAGAACATGCATACTGTAGGCCGGATTTATTATTTGCCGACCCAGATAGTAGATTTTGACTGTATTTGATGTCCAATCCATCCAACAGAATACTCAATGCTCTTTACAGCTGCCAGCGGTACTCAAATCTCACTTGTCTTGGCAACATAGTCATCCCCTTCATAAACTGCAAAATCAATATACAGTCTCAATTCCAGATCATAATTCAAACAGACATTTGTGTCCACCCCTCCTTTGACATAAAACAGCGGCGAGGAGATGCATTTTACTGCGTATCAGTGTCGGTGCACCATTTGTAACGCAGAATGCCTTCAGTATGCAGCAGCTGCCTCCCTGCTAGGCTCCTGTAACCTCAGCCAAAGAAATCAATGTTTCCCATCCTCCCTGCAGCCTATAGCTGCCAAGAAACCCTTTCCCTCCCTCAATCTTCACCTCCCGCCCCCATCGGAGACGGCGGCGAATTTGACTTTAACACCCAGCTGTCATTAAAAATGCATTAAAGCATATTAAGGCATAATTATATATTAGTCCCTAATCCCTTGTAATTAGAAGGACAAAGCTCTTTTGCTGGGAGAGTTGCCTGGCATGAAACATTTGTTAAACACACAATTTCCGATACCTTGGATCTAATCAGTGCAAAAGGTGTGATGACATAGGTAATGAAAGTAAGGGGATGGCAGAGGGGGAAAAAGGGTGAGTCACTGTTAAGTTATATTTTCTGTCCAAGGAGTCCATTACATCACATTGTGGAAATTCAGAGTGCCTCTAAAGGCATACTAAGAATGATATGCAGCTATAAAGGCTGGTTGCAGGGGCGGGGGTTACATTTGTAAATGAGTAAAAATGTGTTTGGGCTTACATTAAGAAACAGTACATTTATAATAAGTGCATTGTTCATCCATTAGCCAGTGTCAAAAAGGATTGCCCAATTACAAACTTCAAGTACTCTAATGTGAAATTGTAAGAATGAATTGCTGCTAAAGGCAACTTGAAATATCTCTGGATTTGATTATGGTTCGTGGACAAAGACATATGAAAGGCTCCCACCCCTTCCAACATAGGAGCTAAACACCCAGGCCAAAGGAGAAACAAAACAACAATTAGGACAATTATTTAGCCTTGATAAAAATTGAGAATTGAGTGCACTGTGAATTGGGAATACTTCTCCGACCATGCATCTGTTCGACTGTTTTTCCTCACACAGGAACACCCAGGTCAGTTAATAACCAGCCTCCTGATAGCCCTTGATGTATGCTGTCATAAGACCTTACTCTGAATAATTAATAGCCTGTTATATTAGTGGTTTAATGAAGGGCGGCCTGTGTTCAGCAGCTCACACTATACCACTTCAGTTCTTCTGAAGGTCTGTGTTCGACCCCCTTCTGGTTTATCCATCATCCCTCCACTTTGAAAAAAAAACCCAGTCGCTTGCCTTATTCTGGCCGTGATCTCCCGTCCAGTAAAAGGTCTCACGCTGGGTACAAAATGTATATTTGATGAGCTGAAGAAAAGCATGAAAAGTGATAAACACTGTTTTTAAAGAAGGACAAAGACGCACTGAAACAGGCCTTAACAGCACTTGAGGGATGAGACAATGGATCCTGAAGGCGCCAAGGACTGCTGTAATAAAAGTGCTGCTGTCTAATAGAGAGAACTGGCATAAACGAGTGAAAGGGACTTAACATGGCTGCGGCATAATAATAACGAAATCAACTCAAGAGCCACAAAACGACTCCTCTGGTGCCCATTGTTTTGTGTAATTTCCAAAAGGGAAATTTGAACAGCTCGCGGCTGATGAGCTGTTTGGGGGACAATTTGATCCGCAGACAGAAGGAATCGCGGTTAATGATGCCATTGGCAAGGTGATTATATGTAATGTGTAATATAAAATTAATTACTGCTCTGCCAAATTGCATGTTTTGTAAATGTCGTCCTTGCTTTTCCATATGGAGGGTTTGGAAATGAATCTTCCGAGACTGAATGACGTGCAGTGGAGCAGTTACATAAATAGTGTGGTTTGGCTCATTATACACACACTCTTAGTTTTACTACTGATCCTGTTGATGATGAACAAACACAGACCATAACGCTGTATTCCTCTATTATACATTATTCAATGTTTTCCAACTTCAGTCCATATTTGCAATAGCATACAGAAAGGAGAAAAGCCTTGACCTGGCACAAAGGGGGGAAAAAAGACTCATGACATTCAATTCATTTCAGCTCACGCCCCTAGTGAGCCTTTAGTAATGATCATAGCAAGACAATTAGAGATTTGGAGAAAGACACAAGGACTCTGAGGCCATGTGATTACAGTCCCAATCAGAGTAATCTTCTCACGGAGTACCGCTCTCAGTTTGTTCTCCAGCTTACAAAAGCTAATACCAGGCAGTGCCACATGAAGCCTGAATGTTTGTGTGGTGTTCATTTTGTGTTTTAGACTGTAAATGAGGCTGCTTTTTGCTCCACAGGAAGCTTTAGAACATTAGCCGCGTTCACACCGCAGTGCTTTTCCCACTTTAGTTCCGATATAGTTCCGAAATGTTGCGTTCACACCAAAAAGAGCCGGAACTAAAATTAGTTCATGAGAACCTTTTTACCCGCTTTTCCATCCCTGCTAGAGAGCAGGGACTCTCATGCGGCTCTCTTGTGAGAAAAGAGATATATTTCTGATTGGCTGGGGGGAATGCAAACCACGCCCCGTAAAATGGGGCAAAAAAACCTTTTTCAAAAAAAGTGTTGTGAAGCCACCATTTTATTAGCATTAGCATTAGCCCAGCGCAGAAACGCAGAGAGACTAACTTATGGCAACACAAAATAAAACATGGGAGCGGTGGAGATGAGGAGGTGTCGGCGTTCTGGCGATTTACTCGGAAGCAATGTTTGCGATTTATAACAAACAAACTTGACGGGAAAATGTGAGGTCCTCCACGCAAACTCTGACCCATCCGTACGCGGTACGCACAAAAACGGGAGAGACGAGAAACTGCGACACCGTTGGCAGAAGGAAGAATGGTGAGAAATATGTGGAAATAATACCAAAAATAAACGTTAAATAATGAATTTGCAAAAATTGATTAAAGCTAATCTTAAAATGATTAAGCAAATGCCTGTTTGAGACTCCTCAGTGCACAGAAAAACCTAACTTGGAGAAATAAATAAATGCGGATATGTTATTTAAAACCACCTCGAATATGTTGTCTTAATGTTATGACATGTATTCTCGTAAATGATGCGGTAAGCAGGAGGACAGAATTACTGAGGCCGTTTTGCTTTTCTATAGGTTGTATAGATACGAGCATGGTTTATACCAGGGGTCGGCGGCACCGTAACCAGTGGCACACTAGGAATAAGTCGAATAAGTGTGCAAAATATTTAAATTGTATTTTCGGATCCTGAATGAGACCGCCGCCAGAGCGCGTCTCCCCGTTACCTGCAGAAGGAAGCCATGCACGCAACGCAGCCCCGCTCTCTTTATCTCTTGACTTTCTGCCGCTTTCGTCCGTGGTGCAGTGCTGATCGTTTCACCACAGAGGAAAGCACTTCACAAATTGCAGTACCCATAAGGAGCTATACAAATGCCGCAGTTTTTGCGTGGCTGTGTATTTAGTTGAAAGCCCAGTGGCGATCTGCTCATCTCTCATCGAAATAATATGCTACAAAGGGGCGGACGGGCCATCTGTGTGTTGAACTTTCTTGTCGGCTCCCAGACCGTAGTCGAGGAGGGCAGAAGCAACAAGCTTCAGGTTCAATAACCCACTTTAGCTTAAATGACTGGAGAGAGGCGAGCTCTTCTTGGGAGGCCGTTGCATTTATTTAGCTGTTCTTCTGTTTCACAAAATACATCACAGACCTCTGTTTTTCTGCTTCCTCGTTTCACTTCCAGAAACATACAAACCCTCACTGATCTCATCTCACTCTGCATGACCCTAATATCATAACATGTGTGTTCTGGAGAATCACAGAACTGAC